>NC_135859.1:7020000-7197500 GCF_031162955.1 Sander vitreus
AAATGTGGCAGGGATAACAACTGCCTCTGGTTTCTCTGGGCTCGCTCGATCATGTCCAATGGCACTAAAGGTTTCAGGAGGACTGTCACGGAGCAGAGTGGGGCCATTATACACTCTCTCCACTGCTCCTATGGAAAAAAAAAGATTGAGACCATCAAACCAGCGCTGAGAGCTCCTGTACCGACAGACCAGGGCCAGGCAAAAGTGTATCTATCTGCGTCTGAGCTCTCCTCTCAACGGGAAGTCTTTGACATCTCCAGCCAGCTGTGCTGCGGGGGAGAGCTTCTTCCATCATGTTTATCGACTGGGAGCTGTCCTCTAATTGAAAAGAGCTAGAGTGGAGACTTTCACTTGAACTCCCTGTTCATGAATAACTCATCGATAGCTTTATGAATAACTAATCGATGAGTTAAAGATCAACCATGAATCCTTGCAGAAATTCGAGGGAACACTCCAGACTTTGCCTCATTAAAGAATGAACTGTAAATATGACCTTACCATCTGTCCACACTACAGACAGCAACATATCTGCACTTATTGGCATCACATAACTCTTTCTTGAAAATACACCATTTCACCAGCCTTTGGGGAATTTCCAAACCACAGTCAGGCTTTGGGACTTAGTTGAGATTAAGGGGTTAAAAAGACCTTCTGCTAAATACTGCTTTGTCATCATTAACGATAGTTAGTGAGCCTACTGTTTGTGTGCAGAGCAGAGAAAGGACACACACTCTTTAATAATATATATTTAAAAATATATATACACACACTTTAGTCTCTCTCTCATATATATATATATATATATACATATATATATATATATATATATATATATATATATATATATATATATATATATATACACACACACACACACACACACACACACACACACTAAAGCTGAAGAGCTTGAACGGCGGCCAGGAGAAGCTTAAACCAGATCAGTGGTGGGCCGTGTACTTTACACCTGGGCCTTCAGTACTATCCTACAGCAATTAAATCACCTTTGAATAACCTCACCATGACAACAGGACATTATCGCGTGGAATAAAGTGATTTAACACAAGGCTCAACACCTAGAGAGTTTCAATACACTATTGCAGAGACATGAATACACGTTGACTGAAGACGTCACTTTTACGCAGTATGGCAGGATGCTGCATCACATATAGTCAATATTAATGTAATCAGCAAAGAAACAAAACAACCCCACAACAACCAGTCACATTTATTCATACGACGACCACAAAGCGATCAAAAACAAAAATAACACAATCGGCGATCAACAGGCTTCCCCACAAATTTCAGCCAAGCCGCTGGGGTTCAACAACACACATGCCACCACACACACACACACACACACACACAAGGGCACAGCAGCCACTGACACTGCTCAAATCTTTAACACCAGCAGCAACTATCTGAAGCAAACAGTAATAGTTCGTAAAACCGTTTTACTAAAATGAAGAAAAATCCATTAGACCAAACCACAAGCTGCAACAGCAGAGGGATTTACACGAAATTCTGAAGGTCTCAGAGTAGATTTTTCACCCGGATACAACACAGGGGGGAAATCTGATTGGATAAAAGCTTTTAATTTATGAAATGCACTAGAAGCCACACAACCGAGGGAGAGTAGCAATGGAATTACGGTAATAGACTCGTGGGAACGGTCTTAGTTAAATACATATGATATATATAAAAATAACATTCTGTCAGCATTTGAAACCGTGTTTAATCCAGCTAACGGTAGGCTAACGTTACCCAAGTGTTAAGTTAGTGTTTAATAGTGTGACATGCAGCGATGCTTCTGTTGCCTGTAACGTCAGTTTCGGAGCATCAGAGAGAGCAGTGCAGACATTTAAGTGGCACCAAAATCCGTGTTAGATACCGCTCGTTAAGGCACCAGTGCCATATAAGCACCAGATTTTAACATGTGCCGTTCACATGAAGTGAACATTTCGTTGCCTGTATCTTTTCACGGCAACCCTTCATAGAGATTTATCAGCTTACTTTAAGTAACAATGACAGTAAAAATGCATTTCACACACACACAATTATTATGGTTAAACTTTGCAATTGATCCACGGTTCACATGCATTCCGAACCGTGAGTGTTGAGCCGTACGGACCACGGATCAACTATGGTCCGTTAAACCATTAGTAATAAGTAGGTTTGGACATTATAATATACATTGTTTGAAATCTCCACAAGTTGGACTTTATCTTTTGGAAATGATGACATTTATTACATGCAATACATGTAAACAAGGGCAGGACAAAGACCAACAGGAATCCATGCTGAAATAATCGAGGTAACATTGTTCTGGTAAAAAGAATGCCATTTGTTTTTAGTGTCATTTAATAAATACATTTCACAGTACATGATTAACATCATATTTAACAGATACATATTTGACAGTGTAAATACCCAGTAACTGCATATGGACCATAGAATAAGACCTGATGACGTGATATTGCATTGAGAAAAAGCATTTGCACAAATGTTTCCCTTCTCCAAGAAAGGAAACTAAGACCTGTAACCAGCGGTGACACAATCGTCAATTTACACGGCAACACTTTGACCTTTCACTGTCACCTGAGGTACTCTAAGAAAGAGAAACAGATCTAGTCTAAATATCACTGAATGAACCAATAATGCCGTATGCAGCCTCCTCTTTTTCATTATCGCACCACAATGCTATAAAACTGCTCCGCATGTGAGCAGTCCATTTGTCAGTCTGCTACACCTGCGTCAGTAACAAGACAAGTGTAGCTGCAGCACCACCACGTGGTCATGGTTGAATGACCTGAAATGCCCTGGCTTGCTCACACTGAGTGGGAGAAAGGTCTGTATGAGACATATGAACAGATCCATGAACACATGCTGTGACCATGTGGCGAATAATGAGGCTTTTTATACAGAGGGAAGTCAGAAAAAGCATGTCACAACAACTTGAGACTGACAGCTGATTAAAAGCATTTGAATTTTAAAGCTATGCTCTCCTTAAAGTGTGAATAAAAGTAACTGACAGAGAAAAAACCCTGTTGTGTCTTGCAGCGACAGCATTGATTGATGCACAAAGCGTGATATGAAAAGTTCATTATTAAAAATATTCAAAGCAGAACAATGGAAACTGACTTCTAATGATAATGGCACAATATATATGACACTAAAAAAAACACAGCCATGATTTGAACATTAAGTAGTGCCCGTTATTGTCGTTTTGCCTGGGAAAAAATGCAGAAGACCGTCTGTTACAAAGCAGCACTAAATGCACTGAGGACCATTCACTGGCTTGAGTTACTTCAGGTGCATTCCAAGTCTTTAAGCCTAACCCAGCATTGAGCTTCCACATTCCCATGATACATCTGCTGAGGACTGAGTGGTGATAAATCAGGTACATATTATATTACAGCTATTAGTAGTAGGGTAATGATGATATTGACATCATGGCTTATAACTGTCATTTATTGCTGCCCCTGGCTCAGGTCTTTATAGCTTGTGATTCCTATTACAGGGTTTAAGTGGTGACACCATCTCTACTTGAGACTTAAATGTTTATCGCTTTTTGTCTACACATATCTAAACGGACAGAAAAAGCCTGCTTTGCTATGTTTTCGTAATTTTCTCTTGTATTAGTTCTTGCACAAAGCAATAAGGAGGAAAATCTGAAAATGTATGAAACGTGCTATGACACATCAGTCTGTTCTTGGAAATTGGACGCACGGGCCAGGTAATTCTACCGCATACCCACCAAACTGTAGCAAAAAGGAGTTGTGTGCTCCCCCCGGCCAGCGGGACAGGTGTGTGTGTGTGTGTGTGTGTGTGTGTGTGTGTGTGTGTGTGTGTGTGTGTGTGTGCATATTAGTCTAATTTTCTTGTCATGTAGGCTTCCACATAATCATCTTTTAAAATGATAAAATAGGTACATAATTGTAAAACATTTTTCTGTGTTTTCACAAAGTAAATTGATTTTTCATCCTCATAATTCATATTTCACAGCACAAAACGTAAGTTGGCTTTTGTGCGTATTGGCTTATGTGTGGTCCAGGGCACTCTTAAAAGGTCCAAAATGTAATATAGTTACTGTAATAAATCCAAAAATGACCCCAATGCGTCATCAGATATTAAGGAAACATGCTAAGTTGAAATACTATCTTTTCTGACAACAATGCTAATGCCAGTATTTTCTCCTTTTGAAATTTCCGTTCCGTGATGGAATTTCTGTTTGTGTTTTGGCCTGTGTGTTATCAACTGCCCAGTTTGTCAGCCAGGCTGGGTTACCAGATATACCTGTAAAAATGTAAACCCAGCGCGCTACAGCTGTAAGGTTAGTACAGCCATGAAAGCAGCAAACAAACAAACAAACAAACAGGATCAATGGAGGTAGAGTCTATCCGATTCTATCTCTATTTCTAACAGTTGCGTGACCAGAGACGTAACAAACCCTGGGTAAATATTGGAGATGTACTTGAAAGACGGCGACAGCTTAGAGTCCAAAAGGACTCAGAGTTGGCTAATTTCCTCCTGAACAGGTAAGCATTAGCTTCAGGCTAATTTCTCACAGCTACAAGGGACGGGCATTTTATGTCATTTCAACATTTGTGTAGCTGAACAACATTGAATTAAATAGCTAGAGTACCCGAGTTGGTTACTCGCAAAAACAATTGAGACACAGCCAGTAAAGTGATCCCGACTGATCCTGGCTAACGCCGCCATGCTAACCCTGCTAACTGCTAACGTTACCGGAGGGACCAGGCAAACGGGCTACGGCTGTTTACAACGTGTAGCCTGTTCAGCGGTCGTAGCCGACAATGGTGAGTTATTTTAAGAGGGGGGGCTGTAAATCGGGAAGAGAGGATGGTGAGTTTGCAGTGTGTTTAGCGATTGTTGCCGTAATTCTAAGCCAATAAAGTGTGTTCAGTCGGGTGGAGAGGACGGCAAGGTAGTGTTATTTTTAGCGGTTCCTACCGTACTTCTAAGCCAAGGAAGTGTGTCTGTCCGTCGGGTGGAGAGGACAGCGAGGTTGTGGGATTTTTAGCAGTTCCCACCGTAATTCTAAGCCGAAAAAGTGTGTCTGTCAGTTGGATGCAGAGCTCTGCTTGAGCACGTTACATATTTGATAGGACATATTTAAATTTGGATCTTACCTAAAAACAAGCATCGATGAATGCCACAAAAGTTATTAAATTGTACATAAACGTGTACGCAGATTTCATGCACAAGGCGGATTGACTCGACGTCAGTGGCCAGTAAGACATTAGATTTCTGAATGTATTGTAACTGTACACATGTGACAGGGTTGTGCTAAAAGGGAGCATGCTCAGACCAAAACCCTGCCTGGATAAATAAACGTTAAGAAATATATGGCTGCTCTCTGGCTTTTTCAACTGCACCTCTGACATGTTGGAGGAGCCTCTGTTGATGAGTTGGAACACACTGCGGACAAAAGCGAGAAGAAAATGTTTCTCGCCGTGGTGCAGTGTTGATGTTTAGTCCAGGGGTACCTCTGACACAATGGGCAACATGGAGACGGTGGCCCGCTTAGATTCCTTCATCTTGTCTAGGCCGAAAAGGAGGTCCAGCTGGGTGACTGGCCGCAACCGGTCCTCATCCACAGGTCTGGAGCAAAGGACAAAAGAGGTCAGACACAGTGACCTATACACAGCTACCAATAGCTGTGGCCCAAACTAACTTCTCAATGGGCGTTTTAAAAAAAGACTACAGGATCAACTCAGTGCATCGATTAATGAGAACTACAGTAAGGCTGCATGTCTGTAGAGAGCCTTCAGCTATGTGTTCTGCTTCCTTTGATTCCTTAGTACCTTAGTGTTTAGAGTGCTGAGAACTTAACAAGTTAAAAATCTTTATTTTTGTAGCAATAGTGCCTTGCTCCAAGACTGATTTCAATAGTTGCTTAGCAACAACTGAAGCATGGGTTACACAGATGAGATATTTAGCCTTTAATATATATATATATATATATAAAAATATGCTTTTAAAATCAACCAGGTTTACCTCAGATACCTTCCAATTTAATCTCACACAGTACTTTGTGAAGTTGATCAACACTCCAATGACTATGTATGTGAGGCCTGAAACTGAAATTATTGTAATGTTTATTCACTCATAACTTTTAATATCGCATTGAAAACTGAAAAGAATGTTTCATTTGTGGGAAGATTAAGTCAAATGTAAAGTTAGAGAGTACCAGGATATACATCTCTTAAAATAATATTGCTGTCAAAAAACCCACACTTGTCTAACCATGACTGTTTAGGGTAGGTACTGTATTTAAACAACGAGATGCTCGGTGGACCCAAAGGCTATGCAATCTTGTGGGTGTTTGAATATGAGTCATACTTTTCCTCCTCCTCGCAGTCCTGTAGCTGCTGAGCGATCTGCCTCATCTGCTCCTTGCGGACGTAGTCCCGGACTCTGTACATGGCAGCGTCGCGGCAAAGCTCCCGGAGGTCACTGCCAGAGTAACCCTCTGTCTTCTCAGCAATCTCCTTTAGATTAATGGCATTGCTCAGCTGAGTAGAGAAGCAGGACAGCAATGTGAGACAAATTAAAAGAAGTAACCTGTGTGTTCATGGGGGATCGGATTTACTTTCATGTGATTTGATGGTGAAAATACAGGTGTGAAATGGTCTCCGAGAATGACAAAAGCTGACTTGAATAAAAATAAATCACATCTTACATTTTCTCCAGCTAAGATCAGCCTCAGGACGTCCTGTCTTTGTCTTGTGTTCTGCAAAGACAGAAGGACAGTGGTTCTTCAAAGCATATTAATGTGCAACCTATGAATCAAAAAAAAGAAGGCACCTAATCAACTAATCACCAGTTTAAAGACTTTCTAATGAAGTATACAAGTACTGCTTTAAGATATAATTGTACTCATTTACTGTTTTCTCCTACAGCTTACATATATTCATATCTGACATGATTAGGTGCTGTTTATTGTACTGTATTACAAATATATTAATTTCACTTGAATTTACTCTGAGATAAGACTGCCCCAAACATTTGACAGTAAATGTGATTCTTCCAACATATTACATACTGTATAAATTCATGTGTATTAATTTACTTTTCATAGAAGACAACTGTTTGTGCTAGGGTATGTGTGTACGCGTCTTACTGGCAGGCCAACATGAAAAGTGGTAGGCATCCTGCGCAGAATGGCTGGATCCACGTCCTGTGGCCTGTTTGTGGCTCCCATCACCATCACCTACAATCATAAAAATCACAGTGTGAATACATTATGCCGTCAAAACCACCTGTTGCATTAACTCTTCAAACACAGCACAGGCACCATGTGGAACAGGAACGACTTAGATTTAGTAAAGTTTAAGCGTCTTCAAAATAAACAGTATTGGGTAGGATTTCTCTTTTCTCTTAGAAAAGTGGGACTTAATCTGGGATGTGCTTAATCTGGTACGTACTAGGGGTTGCACAGACTAGTCGACTTTACTCCTCCACAATGACGTTTTGAGGTTAAAGACGACTAGTCGCTGATCATGTGGTTTTGTCACTAACAACATAGACCTGTAGCACAGTCACTGGCAAAATGAGTCAAAACCCACGCTCATTTTGACCTTTATTTAAAAGCCACGAAACATTTGGGACATACGGAGATATTGGAGCTAAGGACGAGGAGAGCTGCCTGTAGCCGTTTGGATTTCTGCTACGCTAAAAGGACGTTTGCGGTCAGCTGCTTGTGTAAAGACACGCAGGAGTTACTGTACGTGCTAATGCTAACGTTACAGGCGGTGTCCAGCATTGGATCACTGAATTATTGCACGGAGCCCAACGTAGGAGGTATGACTCGTGCTAAACTTAATGGCCATTTGAATTGCGTGCACACATAACCAAGCATAAACCCAATGCATTTGTTGCCAACGAGGACGGATAATAGACTTTGCACTGAATGTTTGTTTACGGCAAACTTTTGCTTGACTGACTATCACAGAGATGCGTGACGCAGCGTTGGACACAATTACCTTGACTGGTGTGCATAAAGTTACAACTGTAAACCAAGTACAGGTTAGGTGGCCGCCTTAGCAAGACACGCCTGCCGCCTTACCTATCGGCACGTCGGTACTACCGAGGACGGATTCACTTGAAATCAAAACGGTGCCAAATTTCGGTACCCGAGAACGCATAAGCGCGAGCTTATCTGACGTCTCTGCATCTTGACAGAGAGCGGAGCTCCTACTGCCGCCGCCCCCCCACACACACACACGCAGAGCTGTGGTGCCGACGGAGCGAAACAACGTCGACTTTGTTAGAGTCACAGTGAGTCACGGCAATGCTGGTAAAGCGGTTGCAAGTGTGTTCACACTTTTCAGAACTCCACGCAGACAGCGTATATAACGGCGAGGTGAAAGCTGTCGGTGACGGCTGACGGTATGGGTTAACGTTAGACTTCCTCTGTTACAGGCAGGCACCACTGTGTTCACTATGTCCTATTGACTGACTGACAGGCTGAGGTTGTCAGTCCTTTGGCTGCGTTACCTGGGTGGTTGAGCAAGTATCCAGGCCGTCCCACAGGCTCATGAACTGGGCCTTCATCATGGCTGTGGCCTCATGGTCCAGGCTGGAACGGTTCCTCAGGAATGACTCTAACAAACAAGAGACAAGGAGCAAAAACAAGGACGAAGACAGCATTTACACAAAACTCATCTGCTCCTCGATAT
The DNA here is from genome assembly GCF_031162955.1 of Sander vitreus. Lineage (NCBI taxonomy): Eukaryota > Metazoa > Chordata > Actinopteri > Perciformes > Percidae > Sander > Sander vitreus. The sequence goes on from NC_135859.1 coordinate 7,028,706, forward strand.
AGCATAGTATCGCGATATACAGTGACAATGCTGTATCGATAAACAGACACTTAGTATTACACTTTTATTATAGAAATTGCACAGGCGAATTTAGCATTTTTTGGTACTTTTGAGCAATTGGGGCTCACAGTGTCAGGCTTTGAAACTCGTTCTACACTGATAGAGTGGACATGATTAGATTAATCAATTTAGTCTGTTAAAGTGCTAAGACTGAATATGCTTTAAGGAGCTGCAAACCTATTAAAAGAAAGGTTTCCAATGCTGCTTTAGTAGCTTTTCCAGCCTGCCAAAATTGTATTTTTTGTCAAAAACCCTTGATTTTTTTTCGCTGGTTACGAAAACTGTAAAAACATCATAACAATATCAGTAACAGCTGTTTGAAATACATTCCGCTTGAGTAAAGATAAAGCTGAATCGCATCTAACAGTGTAATAAACGAATGCATTTTCAAAGTAATCAAACTCACCCATCTCATCAATGAAGATGATGCAGGGCTGGATTTTGACAGCCAATGAGAAGACAGCAGCAGTCAGCTTCTGTGATTCGCCGTACCACATGTCGGTCAGCGTGGATGCCTGAAGGTTGATAAACTTACAGCCCGAGGCTTTGGCTGTTGCCTTGGCGATCATGGTCTTCCCACATCCCGGAGGACCGAACAATAAAACACCTGCGAGGACAAAACGTTAACAAAATTAAGAAATACTTTCAAGCTCCTGTTATGTTTTTGTTTGAAATAATACAATTAGTAGACTTCCAGCATATATTAAATCCCATGTGTACGCTTATAAAATACATCCTGTTTGAGCAAAACAATACATTTTACATGATTTAACAGTTTATATACCTCATTGTACCTGTATATTTGTGACTCATATCAACTGTTGTGATGGTTGTGTGAAATAGTGTCGGGTGCATTTGGGAGTGCATTGTAGTCATAGCTCTAAATGGAGGCATAATGCACCAAATTGACTTTCTAACAATAATGAGAAAGAGAACAAACCGATGGGCTTTATAACTAATTCTAATATCTGTAGTTTGTCAAAGTCATGAATCATAAAACCCAGTTAGCGTGCCACTGATGCATTTCAACTCAAATTATTAGCATTTGTGAAAGAAAGTGCAGTCAGAAAATTGAACGCCGACTTGGTTGACATTGTTTTTGTTATACATTAAGAAATAAATATTGACCGTGAGGTTAAAAGGCTAACTTTCTTCAGCACTTTTCAGTTCCATACCGAGTTAACAGCGTTGCTCCCGTTAGAGAGTATCCAAGAGTAGCAGCTCTTGGATACTTAAATCTAAATCACAGGGACTATGCATTCTTAGTAGACCTGTAGACGCAGGGTGACCCTGAACATACAGAAAAAGTAACCAAGTAGATTTGATGGCAAAATAGTGTTCCTCAAGTCAGTCCTTTGACCTCAATTCAGCATAATGCATATTTCACTACAAAGCATACTAAAGGCAAAAGAAAAAACCTGAAATAAGTAAGACATTAAGCTGGCCTTAGTACAGGTCTGGTAGGCCATCAGTTAAGAAACCAAGTGTCTGCTGACAGTATTAGCAGACCATCTACAGCATTTGAATTATTTATTGTGAGAAGGGGGCATGTAGTATAAGATTTTCCCTTGTTACTGCTCCTGTTCGATCATGAAACGTGTATTATTTTTCTACACATCTCATAATTAGTGTCAAGTGTTTTGTTAGAAGTGTGCACTGAGTTGAAATAACGATTAATGAAATAAAACCTCTCTTCCCCAAAACTGACAAATTGGGTAAAAAAAATAAAAAAAATACTCTTAACAGGTGACCTAATGTGGATGAAAACGCCTTAAAATTAAAGTTGAACAAAAACTGTTGTCCAAATACTTTCAAGAAGCGCTGAAGATTAAATAACGCCGGCCATCAATGTGTAGTTTCCAATCCATTAATACATCACTCGCAATTACTATAAGAAGTTCATCTTATTTGATCCTATAATGTTAGCATGAACCTTAAAGATTATGTGTACAATTTGACCATTAAATATCTGATTAGATGACATGCTGCGGTACCTTTAGGAGGCTGAAAGAGTTTGGAGCCAGCCAAAAGGTGTCTTTTCTGAAAGGGCAATATGACTGTGTCTTGCAGCTCATTGATAATCTCATCCAGACCTGCTATATCTGTCCAGGACACCTGCAGGAGGGCAGATTATAATGAAGTGCATTGATAGAAAAGGGTAGAAATGTCACGCCACTTGATAACCTCAATGTCATGGGTAAGAATTACAGCCGTTACCTTCATAGTTTGAGGATCAACTAGATGAACTGCAATGTTCATCTCATACTCTGTTAGTTTGACGCCCTCAATGCCAATCCTCTTCATCAGTTGTTCTGCCTGTAGAGAGGAGACACACAACTCAGCTGAAGACACAAAAGGATAACCGATGGTGTGCAAAATGCTGCTCCAGTCATTCCTTTCATTTCTTAATCACATCTGCTACACTGACAGCAGAGAACTCGGACAAATGGCTATGTCCACCTTGATCTTACATAATATACTGTAAATGTTTATATTATGTGCTGCTTAGTTTAATATGTTCAATATACCCTTTTCTTGGCTTGGTTTTTCTGTTTGGAGGTAGGGTCCATAGCGTCTACAACCCATTTGATGCTGTAGTAGGTTGCTGCGCCAAAGATGGTCAACCTCAACAACATGCCCACCACTTCATTCCTGGACAACGGCCGCATCAGGGCCTCTTTGGGAATATCCTTAAGCAGCATCTCTGCTAGCTGATGTCAGTCCATTAGCTGGGTAAAACAATGTGTAACAGAGAACATAAGAATCATAATTTTTGAAAATAAATAAAAAACAACATTGACTTACACATCACACAACTATTTAGCAACAGTTGGAAACAGTTGAAAATAGGGGCAAGGCTGCGCAACTTTGGCTACATTGAACGTATGCGGACCGTTAGCAGAGCGTACGTGCCGCGGAATGTATGTTTTAACTGGCTAAACATGCCGCGCACACACGGCGTAGGATTGCGTGAGTCACAGGCGAGACAGAGAGCTTTTGCTTCGGGATTGTTGTTGTTGTTTCTTCAGTTTTTTTGAGCTGGCACAGCGCTGTGAAACATCAGCTGTTATTAGAGGATGCAGGTAGTGATGGTCAAATGAAAGATGCTCTAAGTGATGCGACGCGTTTTTTAGGCTACAACATTTTTCGTCACATACGGCAAACATCTCCTCACTATCCGCGAGCTGCCTGTCCCCTGAACACACTGTTAAAAAAACAAAAACAAAAAAAAAACACGGTCTCTGTAGACAGCCTAATGCTGCTGCAGTGATGGCTCAACCTGCTCCTTCTTGTCAGTTATTGGCTGGAACACTGTTTGTTATGGTTCATTGGGCAGGTTGGCGCAGTTTTTTTTTTGTTGGCGTTTGTGGAGCCTGGGCTGTCTACAGAGACCGCATTTTTTTTTTTTTTACAGTGGGTTCAGGGGACAGTCAGCTAGCAGATAGTGAGATGTTTGCTGTATGGGACAAAAAAATGTTGTAGCCTAAAATACGCGTCACATCACTTAGAGCACCTTGAAGCTTCGTGAACCACTGTCTTTATTTTCTGAACTCACTAGATGGTGCTTTCTGTTAAAAAAAAAAAGGTTAAAAGGAATGGCAATTCAGTGTGATTTCAACCCTTTGTTGAAGAGAGAGCCCCATCTAGTGGGCACAGAAAAAAAGAGAAAATGGTTCACGAAGCTTCATTTGGCCATCACTAGATGCAGGTGACAGAAAACGAACAGAAACAGAAACTCTCAAAATGAAACTGCCAATACGCTCGTTCACATCGTCATTAAGTCGTTTGTTTAATTTACAAGAAATAGACACTTTATGATCCATTTCTGTGTAAAAGGGCAGCACACACCTCGCGTAAAATATATAAATAGAAGACTATTTTTACGCTCCGCGGAGTGTACCCACCTCTACGCGCTGCTCTCGTACCAGTTTCATTGATTATAGTGTAAGCCTAGTGTTGGAACGTCCGCTCCGCATACGTTACAAGTGCAATGTAGCCAGCCCGTAACATTCATTAAAATGAATTGAACTTTTAAGGAGAGGAACGAGAAGCGAATTGCCTGTAAATGTGAAAACAGCTTTATCTTGCGCATCCGTTTTTTTTTTTTTTTTTTTTAAATATATAGCATAATTATATAATTTTGTCATTCTTTCAGGGGGGGGGCTCCCCAAAACAATGGTAGGGAAAACACTATGCTCCACCCTGTGGTGGGAACTAGAATCCCATGTTGCTTGATTTAACAAATTTCTGTAATTAAATGGCAATATTGCAAGTGTAAATCACATTTTACCCATACCAATTGCTCCTGGCTGACCATCAAAATACATCGTGAATGGCAGTGAGTAGGTTGAACCAAATCATTAAATTTACATTTCTTTAACATAGCATACTCCTTGTTGGATAAGACGTATGCCGAATTGATGCATGACACGGGGTGATTCGCCATTAATGGTTAAGCATATTTTTTAGGTAATACAATAATAATAATAATAATAATAATAATAATAATAATATGAAATGGTGCAATGAGGTATGAACCTAAACATTTGTGCTGTGGCGCTTGTTTAAACTTCTGGCGTCAGATAACAGTTCTCCCAATCAGAAGCTAACCCGTATGTCACTTGGTAACAATATTTGCTACTAACGCTAATTGAGCTGAGGTCATTTAACCTTACATACCAACACACGGTCGCTATTTTACGGTATGGTTTACTACCGAGGAAGAAATCCTATTAATTCGTCAGTTAGCATCTCCAGGCAAGCTAAAGGTAACGGACATAGCTAGACTATACATTCTATGCTAACGAAGCTGAAACTAGCAAGCACCAAACAGTCATTTTAGCATCGTGAAATGTTTATATAAACCTAAGGGCTGAGTACATTTTACCCACACTCTGTTTGCTGTCACACATACATGTAACGTCCCTTGTCAGATAAAAGACAAAAGAGTCATACTTACTAAAGAACAGCGAAATGCTACTGAATAACGCTCAAAACGCTGGCATTTAAGGTGCATTACGTTTTGTAACTCGGGTAGGAACAAACGCTTTGGTTCCGGGATTTGTTTCAACCCACCTAGTCACAGTCAGCCACTGGAGGGCAATGCTTGCACACAGATAATATCAGCACCATGGACAGCATCTCCATTACTACGGCAGGTAGAAGTAGGTGAAAAAAGTAGTGCGCAGTATTTGGACTGGCAACCATTTATAGTTTATTGGTGCTTAAATGTGCATGTTGCATTGCACCTTTGAGGGACATTTTGAAGAAAGAAAATCAGTAGGGAATTTTGGAATTTTTATATTCATTTATGTAATCGATAATATGTATCATAAAAACACTTATTTTAAAATGTGTTAATATGTATGCAAAATATGCTAAAAGCTATTCAAATGTATATACTTGTTTGCCCATTATGCCACAAAGTGTAATAAACTACAATGTTTTGGTAGACTACAGTTCATGCAAATAATAAAGTTTGTTTTCCACTTATTTCCAGTGCTGTCTCATGCGAGATATTTCAGTCTTCTTAACAGCAGCCTCAAAGATAAGACTGTAACAAATGGGCTCCTCCTACAAGCAATTTCTCAGATTGTGTGCAAAATTTGAAAATGTTGTTACAGCTCCTTTTCCAGACTGATCTCTGCTTCAGGATTTTATCAGTGAAATATAGATTAACACTGTTGATAACACCGCTGAGAAGAAAATGAAGTATAGAAGTGTAAAAACATTCTATGGTCTCCACAATTTGCAACCATTTACACCAGAGGATTTAATGAATACACAGGCTCCTTTTTTGTATTTTCCACAAGACTTCACAGCTCTTACATCAACTTGAATACGGCACCTTAAACAAAAATAAACAATAACCGTTTCTATTGTCTCATTCACCTCACAGTCCACAGGAGATGTAGTACACTTGGGCCCAGTTTACCACACTTCTCTGTGAGCATAATTAACTGGATTTTGAACAATGTGCTAGAAAAGGGGGATTGTCTTTTCTATTTTCTTTTTCTTTTTTGCAGGTCCATTTGTGTTGATTAAAACCTTCAAAACCTCTCCCTCTTTATAGACCAATTAGTTGTCCAAATTGGATGCAAAATTCCATTCTGCACAGCACAGTTTAAGCGTCCAGCAAAGTTAAGTTCATCCTTGTTGTGAAAATGGCACACAGGCTGCTATTTCCCACACCTTTGGCTGTGAAAATGCTTCATAATAAGCTTTAATCTCCCTGTACTGCAGCAGCAAGTCCCATGAGATAGCGGCCTGACAGGGCCATTTTGATGGGTCTGGGCATGAAAGCGCAGGCTTGTGTATCTGCAAAGTGCAGCCGGAGCTCCCACAAAGGCTCACACCCAAACAACCACTCTCAAATGGGTGAGACCAACACCTCTACCATGCCAACGCTGAAATAAAGCTCTCTGGTGCTCGCAGCTTTCACATGCAAAAGCTGCAGTCTTAGGAGAAAACAGGCTGGCAACTGATTGTTTTGCCACATAAGTTATGAATACCTGTCAATGGGGTAAAAGCCAGGTTATAATTTGCCAGTCTTTCATTTGTGTGACTACAGGGTAAAGGATTATTAGGAAAACCATACTAATACTGTGTTTGACCCCCTTTCATTTCAGAACTGCCTTAATTCTTTGTGGCATTGATTCAACAAGGTGCTGGAAGCATTCTTTAGAAATGTTGGCCCATATTGATAGGATAGCATCGCCCACACCATTACACCAGCACCACCACCAGCTTGCCCAGTGGTAACGAGGCATGACGGATCCATGTTCTCATTCTGTTCACGCCAAATTCTGACTCTACCATCTGAATGTCTCAACAGATATCGAGACTCATCAGACCAGGCAATATTTCTCCAGTCTTCAACTGTCCAATTTTGGTGAGCTTGTGCAAATTGTAGCCTCATTTTCCTATTTTTAGTGGAGATGAGTGGTACCCGGTGGGGTCTTCTGCTGGTGTAGCCCATCCACCTCAAGGTTGTGCGTGTTGCGCGTTGTGGCTTCACAAATGCTTTGCTGCGTACCTCGGTTGTAACAAGTGGTTATTTGAGTCAAAGTTGATCTTCTATCAGCTTGAATCACTCAGCCCATTCTCCTATGACCTCTAGCATCAACAAGACATTTTACCCACAGGATTGCTGCATACTGGATGTTTTTCCTTTTTCAGACCATTCTTTGTAAACCCTAGAAATGGCTGTGCGTGAAAATCCCAGTAACTGAGCAGATTGTGAAATACTCAGACCAGCCCGTCTGGCACCAACAACCATGCCACGCTCAAAGTTGCTTAGATCACCTTTCTTTCCCATTCTGACATTCAGTTTGGAGTTCAGGAGATTGTCTTGACCAGGACCACACCCCTAAATGCATTGAAACAGCTGAGAAGGCTATGCACTCCCTATTCATGCATATAGATTAGGCAGGTTCCAGGCTTCTTGATCTGAAGAGGAAATCAGTTTGTTAGGTGAATCAGTGAGGTGGAAATTTGTGGTATAATACAAATGTTCTGAAATATGTCATATCATCACAACAGAAGATTTGTTTTTTTTATACAGTTTTAAAAAGTAAAAAAAAAAACATTCTTGTTTTGCTATCAAATAGGGTTTGACAGGGGGCTGATAATGGTGGCAGCTGTAGTCAGTATTTCGTATCAGTAGTCAACATCTTGATAAGGATTATATTGTTAAATCTAGTAACAGTGACAAGAGGAAGACGACTAATTATGTAGCATAATAAAACATAGTTACTTTAAAAGTTGTGTAAAATCCAAACAAAATGTCACATTAGAAGCAGGTCAGGGTTCCCAGAGACAACTGCTGTAGCAGGTTACTGTCACGGTGTAAAAGTTTTAAAAACACCATCTATAAAAGCCTTAATTTCTGCAGCCTGGAGACACTGTAGCAGATGTGAAGCTCTCTTGTCTGTTCTCACCTGTCATCTGTGACAGGCTGCTGGTCCTCCTCATCTGCTTTTAAAACCACACGCTAGTGTGTTTGCACTTCAGCTCACATCCACATCCATCCATTGGTGTGCAAATCCCTGAATGATATAATCACTCAGATATGAAAATGGTAACACTCATGCAACATGTTTGTTGACATTTAATTGGCCCAGTTTATGTCGGATTGACTGAACAGCTTTAATGAATGTTCATTGTCTTTCATGTTTCCTGAGGAAATTATGAGCCTGCGTAATAGATGTATTAAAGAAAATGTCAATTGTTCCATTTATCGTTCCTTTTGTGCATTCATATTACACATTACCATAGTAGACTAAGTGATCATTGTAACTATCATCATTGAATGCAGCAGCAGCAGGGGCTCGACATCGGATGATTCATTCGGAAATACAATATAACATTTATGAACTTCCATTTTAATTCACTCTTCAAACTCTGATCTCTGCTCCTTGTTTCACCTCTGACAATTTTGATATATTCATTGGAATGATTCCAGTTCTTTTACAGAGTCAGATTTTAAAGAGATTAAATGCTACTGTGTCTGAGAAGTATCTCAGACTGGTTAGTCTAATAAAGCTGGAATCCAATTTACCAAAAACCCAAAGTGAGAGGAGAGCATTAGGTGGTATTAAATGTTTGGACATAGATATTCCTGTAATGTGGTAGCATGTGTACTTTAAAATATTTGTACATGTCCTTTTAAATATACCACAGAATAGGTTGATTGCCAATGACTTCTGTGTTGTGTTAACATCCAGTCGATCAGTTAAAACTGAGCATATGTGGTTGCAAATCCGTTACAAATTTTTTAAATACACGTGTGTCCTGGTGATACCGTTTTTGGACAGAATGAAAGTGTATGGAAGCAATCGGCAGACGAAATTAAAATGAGAATGTCATCTCATAATACCATTTTAATTTCCCCAAAACTTCAATAATGCTATTTTAATTTTCACTACTAACATGTAACAAATAGAAAATTCATCTGACATTTAATTTCCAAAGACCAACTACGCTTTATGGTTGTCCATTTGAATTCACATTTCAAAATACAACCATACAGAAGGTATATATCAATATTAAATGTCAAAGTGTTTTGCCATTTTGTTTTTATTGTCAGAGAATGCCCATGCTAGTAGTGAAAATGCAAATTGCATTATTTAATTTTAATTTTATCAATTAATTCATATGTAAGTGACAAATTAAACAGCTGTTGTGAGATTACATTGCCAAATTACACCGCCAAATTGCTTCCACAGAAGAGGCACCCCCTTTTTAAACAGTAATTTAACTTTTAACGCTTGTGATCTTATGATCAGCTGCTGAGCTCTAAAGGAACACATTTACACAGATTGTGATTATGCTCTCAAAAGGTCATCAGAACAGAAAGTGCTTGTAATCATGTATCTTGTCTAAAATCAGTGAGAAGTGGATTAAGGCTTTTTTTTATGAGGTCCTGGCTCCCTTTCATTTTCTTGTTGCAAAGTGACGGGGTTCATGTGGAGCTTTAGAAGAAGTGGACATCTTACAATGCCAAACAACTCGTACATCTATTTTTTGTGACCCTCCAATGGCATTTAAGAAATTGTTTCCTGAGAGGACTAGGGATTAAACTTCTTCGTGTTGTGACTTAAATGTGAAAGCATGTGTTATACTATCAGTTTAGGTGAAGATAAAGACAAGATGAATGCAGTTTGTTCATTTTCACGAAGCCACAAGCTTCTCAGTCCCTGAGGGTGCATAACTGCTACATGACTAATGAGTTTTAAAGGTCCAATATGTAATATATTTACTGTAATAAATCCAAAAATGACCCCAATGCGTCATCAGATATTAAGGAAACATGCTAAGTTGAAATACTATCTTTTCTGACAACAATGCTAATGCCAGTATTTTCTCCTTTTGAAATTTCTGTTCCGTGACGGAATTTTTTTTTGTGTTTTGGCCTGTTTGTGGCCGGGTTGCCAGATATACCTGTAAAAACGTAAACCTAGCGTGCTACAGCTGTAACGTTAGTACAGCCATAAAAGCAGCAAACAAATGAACAGGATCAACGGAGATTGATTTTACCTGACAAAAATACTGCAGATGTATTTGAAGGATGGAGACAGCTTAGAGCCCAAAAGGACTCAGAGTTGGCTAATTTCCTCCTGAACAAGTAAGCATTAGCTTCAGGCTAATTTATCACAGCTACTAGGGACGGGCATTTTATGTCATTTCAACATTTGTGTAGCTACTCACATTGAATTATATAGCTAGAGTACCCGAGTTGGTTACTCGCAAAAACAATTGAGACACAGCCAGTGAAGTGATCCCGACTGGTCCTGGCTAACGCCACCATGCTAACCCTGCTAACGGCTAATGTTACCGGAGGACCAGGCAAGCAGCCACGGCTGTTCAGCGGCTGTAGCCGACAATGGTGAGTTATTTCAGACCAAGAGAGGGGGGCTGTAAATCGGAAAAAGAGGACCTTGAGTTTGCAGTGTGTTTAGCGATTGTTGCCATAATTCTAAGCCAATAAAGTGTGTTCAGTCCATAGACAGTATATAAACTGGACCAACAGATCCCGTTGTTCTGGACGGAGACCAGTGAAGGATATTAGAAGCACTTTTCCAGTGAGTGCTGAGCGTTACTGCGCAGCCTCCAACTGAGAGAGACGACGTAAATGTGACGTGAAAGTTGTAAGTCTTCTGGTAGCTGTGCCAAGAGAAATCTCAATCATTCCCAATTTTACAGAGACGGAGAGCGTAGGTATATGTAAGGAGATAACATAGACACAGGTTAATTATTGCTAACTAAAATGCTAGTTAATGTTGACAGCTAATGTAAGTCGAAACTGCCTGCGAGCTTCTCCTGTACTATACGGTAATTCCTCTACTATGCGACAGTAAGTCGCGTGGTTATGACACAATCGTTAACCTATTTTTACAAAAACGCCTGCTACGGAGCCATAACGTGAGATACAAGGTAATGGAGCATTTTATACATTGTCGTGTTTCTTTAGAAATAAACAATGGACAAATGAAGTCTTTAAGCGCTTCAGATGTAAAGTTATTCGTTGTCAAAGTGACGTCAAAATGAATGGCAGTCAACGGAATGCTAATGTCGGGTGATCGTTTGGTAGCATCAAAATGGCGCCATAGGAGGTTCGAGCTCTGAAGCGAAGCTTACCCCCTTGGTTCAGTCGGGTGGAAAAGGACGGCAAGGTAGTGGTATTTTTAGCGGTTCCTATCGTAATTCTAAGCCGAGGAAGTGTGTCTGTCTGGCGTGTGGTGAGGATGGCGAGGTTGTGGGATTTTTAGCAGTTCCTACGATAATTCTAAGCCAAAAAAGTGTGTCTGTCAGTTGGGTACAGAGCTCGACGTGAGCACTGGCTTTTATGACTGTCAATATAGCCAGCATCTAACGTTAGCTACTCCGCTGTGCTGTGGAGTAATGTCTGGCTATGTGAGACAAGTGTCTAGCAACATTGTTGTGGATGCTCCGGTATCAGCCTGGCAACCAATGTGAACTTCGAGTCTGGGGAGGAGGGGGCGGGGGAGACGACTCTCTCCAGTATTTTGAATTTGTACTGCAGTAGCTATTTTTAAACACTAGCTGTCAGTATTACACTGACATTATATTGCACCTTTAAGTTTAGTAGAATTTACCTGAAAAGAAATTAATGAATCGAACAGGAGGCCAGCTGAATAATGTCACACACAAACATACAAGGATGCCTAAAGCTACTTCCGGACTCACCCGTCTGGAGCACATCTTCAAATCAAAATCACCTAGGACATTATTAAACAATATTTCATTTTGATTAAAAGGTTAGATAGAGAATAAGATTTTTAGCCAGAATTCATGTGATGTGAAATAGTATTCCTGGTAGTATTGTAAATACACAGTTTTAATGCAAATGAACAGTTGCAACATTTATTCAGAAAAGCTACTGTGTGAATTGGCTGTGCTGTATGCTTTCATCCTGTTTGAAATCCTAGCATTTTTGTCCAGCGTTACTGTATATATTTTGCACTACTATGGAAGATCATGCAAAACAAATTGCACTGCCAACACCTGCGAAAACTGTATGGAGACTGGTTAAATCTTTGTGTAAAAACATGTTTTAATCCACCAAACACACTTCCTGCAAAAATAGTGACCATTGCAGCATTGTGAAGGAATGGTTTAACATTTTGGTAAAGCTTTGCTTTAAAGAAGATTGATACCACACTGAAACATGACAGTGCTATCAATCTTCTCACCTAACATTTGTCAAGAAAGTGAACAAGTGTATTTCCCAAAATGTTAACTGTGAACTATTCCTTCACAAGTTACTGTATTTCTTGATCCAATAAGATGCCAACTTAATTCCAAACATTGTCCTTAGCCATTATAAAAACACTAATGGACTGGTGCATCATTACATTTGTACTATCATGAAATATATTAAATAGTAAGAAACTAAATGGTGTCCCCCTGGGTTATTTTTGATAATACTTAACACTCCCTTGGGCTGAAATTAAACAAAAGCTATTAATGTCTCATACATAGCTACAGAAACATGAGCTGCATGCTGTGGTGTGCCACTGTCTTTTCCTTAAACTGAGGCATGCTGGCCTGAAAAGTGCCAAAACTAGAGGACTCAAGAGGGAAAATATAAGGAAGAAGAGGTCAGTAACTCTGCATTATAGTTTATTTAACAAGAGTCTTGTTTATCGTCAGCTGATAAGTGTGAGTCCAAGTTCTGGAAGTCAAAAAACATTTATATTCTGAATAAAAGGAGTTTGATTATTAGCCATAATGTTGTAACCATCCAAGGTAGACTTACCACGAGCCATGAGATTGTGAAATGACGGTATATGCCTCTATAAAAGCCAGAAGTCCATATGATTTCAACCTTCTTTAAAGAAAAGCATGTTTTATTTGGATTGTCATGGAGTAGTACTATACTATTCCACAATCCAAAAGTGTAAAAGCGACTTCTCTGATTGATGGAGCTCGATGTTACCATGGAAATCGTTATCACCCCTGTGAACCAACCTGCCAATCAACAGCTACGGAGTTACTGGTACCACTGAACTCTGATTGTTGTGTACACAGTTTTGTACCTTTGCATTTGTTTCCCATCTTCCCTTGAGCCAAATCAAATGTTTTATTGTCATGATTCATTTCGTAGTTGGTTGGCTTAATTCCAGGCTTTGAGAATTGTCTGTAGTGAATGAATGAGTGGGAAATTCACTTCCAGGACAGAAGCCATTTGAAAAAGTGGGCGGTCACTGTTGAACTCTATTTACTCTCCTTCTAGCTCGGTTTTGGTCTCCACCAACTCCTGGGGGAAATATCTGGCTCTTCAGCTGCTAAATGCTCAGCTATGTTCATCAGCTAATCTCTAACTGTCTGGCTGCTGTTTGGTGCTGGGCAGTAGTGTAGAGTGGGATTATTGTAGCCTTTTCACTGCTGGTAACAACCAAGTATCATCAAATATCTGATGGTATAGTGGATGTCAGAAAAGCACTGTGTGTGTGTCTGGAGTAACACGTTCATGCTTCTATCGCCCAAGGCAGAAGATGATCCCAGTTTAATGGATATGAGAGCTGAGATGGGACGCTAGCTTAAAATGGCACAAGCAATCCTCTTCTTAGGCAGTTATTTTCCAAGCAGCATTGTTACTCTCTCTTCTTTTAAGTGGTGAATGTTCACTCCATCCATCAAGGGCATCTTTTTAGAACCAAACAATCCAGCTTAGACAGCTGTCAAACACCAGGTATTGTTTACTCTGTAGGCATGAGTATATTTTGCACAAGCGCAGAAGCTACAATATAAAGTGCTGAAAATGTTTTCACGAAGAAAAAACTTTTCAAATATTCTGAAATATTCTGTAATTTAGTGTTGGTTATTATTGTGCAAAGCACATCATAGATTTAAAATAAGAAAGGGCCGCTGGATACTCACCAGTGCACGTATATGTGGAATACTGTAGATACTGTATATACACCTCTATGTTGCACATATAAGTGTCATATTTGTCACCGTTCAAAATTGTAGATTGCTCATATATGGACATATACAATATGTATTCATATTTAGTGATCAGATATGCCAGATACAATACAAAAATCATATGTTAAATACATAGTCTGCATGAATACAATATATAAGAAATGAAGGTATCTTACACATACAGTATACACTATGTATGGTTACTCTATTTTATTTACCTTACATCAATTAATGTATAAATATACCATATAAAAAACATGTTTCGTCTTTGTAAATATGATGCATAAATTGGTTAAACATCAATGCAATGTCTTATATTATATACCTATATGGAAATTAACAGGAGAACAAATTTAAAAACCCTTGATAAAAACAATGAAAATAATTGAAAAGAAAACAACTTAGCCTATTATTCAAATGACTGCAATCACCCAGAACATCTCATGTTTTTGATAGAAAATCTTACTTTTTTTTCACAAAGGAGGAATTGACTTTATTCAAATATAAAGCCAGGGCATTTCTAATGTTGCAAATGCTACCGTGGGAAATTACTGATATTAAAATAATTTTTTCGTATGAAATTGCAAAGCCTCATTTTCAGCAGCCAATACTTTAGTGGTTCTAAATGGCCCGATCAAAACAGCTTTCTAATAATCAATACACCTGCCAGTATTTGATTGCTACTAGTTGTGTTATCGCCTGACTGATGTGATAGCAGTCTTTACAACATAAGTAAAGTAGGTCATTATAACAGGTAGGAAATATCTATCGGAATGGAATACTTCCTCTGTAAATGTGGTTAAAAGTAGAGTAGCTCATTTTGTCAGGTTGGAAATATCTATCAGAATGCACTACTTCATCCATGAATGTAGGTGAAAGTAGGGTTGGTCATTATGACAGGTTGGAAATATCCAGTGGTGGAATGTAACGAAGTGAAAATACTTTGTTCCTGTACTTAAATATATTTTGCACGTATCTGTACTTTACTTAAGAAGAATCGATAGTGCATACTTTTGACTTTTACTTCATTACATTTTGCAGCAATTATAATACTTTCTACTCCACTACATTTCTACAACGTTCCGTTATATTTTCGTTACATTTTCTGATCGTTTTTTTCCCCCTGCCAAAACGTCTTCCTGACCGTCACGTACGGCACGAGCTGGCCCGAAACCCGAAGTGGGAGTGGGTGAGCAGGACAGGGATGGCAAGTGACGGTGATCCCCGTAGCTCTCTGCGGGGTAGTGGAGCTTCCGAATCCGCTTGCAGCGCCCTGACTGCTGCTGCTCAGGGGCGGAGATGAGAGCTCAGCTGCTCTGAGGCTTTACGGATGGTTTACAGCCTGGTTGTCATGTCCTGAGGGTGGTTCATTACATGGAGAACAGACCAGAGTTTAGTTTTTTGTTTATTTTTCAGATATAGTAGTGCTGTCAAACGATTAAAATATTTAATCGCGATTAATCACATTAATGTCATAGTTAACTCGCAATTAATCGCAATTAATCGCACATTTTTATTATTC
This sequence comes from Sander vitreus, assembly GCF_031162955.1. Classification (NCBI taxonomy): domain Eukaryota; kingdom Metazoa; phylum Chordata; class Actinopteri; order Perciformes; family Percidae; genus Sander; species Sander vitreus. Next base: position 7,044,241 of record NC_135859.1, read on the forward strand.
TAAATGTCCCTTGATTTCTTTTTGTCCCATTATTTTTTCTCATTTTAATGCTCTTATCGTAGTTTAAAGTAGAGTAGCTCATTCTGTCAGGTGCGAAACATCTATCAGAATGGATTCCTTCCTCTATAATGTAGTTAAAGTAAGGTAGGTCATTATGACAGGTTAGAAATATCGATCAGAATGGACTATTTACTCAATTTATCTAGCTAAAAGTAGAGTAGCTCATTCTGTCAGGTGGGAGATATCTATCAGAATGGACTACTTCCCATATAAATGTAGTTTAAAGTAAAGTAGCTAATTCTGTCAGGTGCGAAACATCTATCAGAATGGATTACATCCTCTATAATGTAGTTAGAGTAAGGTAGGTCATTATGACAGGTTGGAAATATCTATCAGAATGCACTACTTCATCCATGGATGTTGTTAAAAGTAGGGTTGTTCATTATGACAGGTAGGAAATATCTATCAGAACGGACTACTGCCTGTATAAATGGGGTTACAAGTAGAGTAGCTCATTCTGTCAGCTGGGAAATATCTATTAGAATGCACTACGTTATTCATGAATGCAGTTAAAAGTAGGGTAGCTCATAATGTCAGGTAGGAAATATCTATCAGAATGTACTACTTTCTCTATAATTGTGGTTAAAGGTAGGGTAGCTCATTCTGTCAGGTGGGAACTATCTATCAGAATGGACTACTTCCCCTATCAATGGAGTTATGACCTTTTTAAACCACTTAGGATGAAATTTAATACCAACTTCATGGCCATATAATGGAAAATCAGTGTGAATTCTAAGCCAGAGTAAAGAAGTATTTATCAAGTAACATTACCTGGATTTAATAAAACATTTTTGTGACGTGTTTGTACTTTAATAACAGAAAATAAATGAAATATTTGTCGCATTAAGACCTCTTAAACTATGAAACGAACAAAACTAAATAAAGTAAATTTAACGTTACCCACACAAAATATTTATTCATGACGTTTATGACGAAAAGAAAACATGACCTTTGTAAACGAAATTCAATACTTTTAGGGCTTATTTGTAGAATATAAGGAAATAAACACTTTATTTGAAGGGTTGTGCATAAGACTGACATGACACCATCATAATTATGACGGTTATGACTGTTGTCATTATCTGTCATTCGGTAAATTATGACACTTTAATAATTTTAATAATTGTGTCATGTTTTTTTTCTCCTTTTTCCTTGACCTCAAGTAAAGTCAAACAATTTGGACTTGTCATGAAGTCTGATTTCTCCATCAAATGCATAGGCGTCGATTTCGGTGGGGACGGTGGCTACGTGTACCTACGTGATTTCGTCATGAGTCATTTTGTAAACAGGACACATTTGAAGCTGTGGTGAAGAGGAGGTCAATGAACAAACTGTTATCTATCATGGATAACCCTGACCACCCTCTCCACCCCACACTGGTCCAACAGAGGAGCACCTTCTCTAAGAGGCTCCGACAGCTTTGATGTCGCACGGACCGCTACAAGAAATCATTCCTACCACAGGCAATACAACTTTTTAACACTTCATCACTGACCAGTGAGTAACTTTAACTCTAAATGGACCCTGAAGACAGCAGCTGTTGCCTGCAGAGAGCTGGACAATTGTTCAATCTGCTTCTGCTCTGAAGGAATGTGCAACATCAGGTTTTGATTTCTCCATACTGAATCTCACCTGCTCATGTAAGCCCATCAGTGACATCATTTATGACAGCAATGTTTCCAGTGTGTTCCTGACTCTGTCACAGTGACTCAGTATTTTTCATTGGACTGAACTATACAGTTATTCAGGACAAAGACATCCTAAATTTAGACGTGGGCTTTTTTCTGGAAGCTTCAAAACCTTCACAGACTGTTGATCTTCACCTAACAGGACACACCCAGAGAAAATTGTCTGTATGTCCGTCTGCCTTTCTGTCTGTCTGTCTGTCTGTCTGGAGGGTCAATGTGACCTTATGTCATCCGTCTGTGTTGACAGACCTGCTGCTTGCTTCAGCACAACATCTCTGTGTCCTCCATGTTCGGGGTCTCTGAGGCCCAACAGCAGGGGTTTCGGGTATTCAGGGGCTCCCCCTTCAACATCAGCTGCTCCATTTAGCCACAGTACCCAGGATGCTCCTTCCAGCTCACCTTCACCTCCTCCAACTCAGCACACAACTCCACCCAGCCAGCTCTCAATCACTATGCCCACTTCCTTTTTCCTGCTGCTGAGCCCGCCAAGGAAGCTACAGCTGTGTTTATCACATCTATGTTATATCTCATAACTTCTCCTCTGAGAGCCGTCTGCTTTCTCTAACTGTCATAGGTAAGCTGACCGTTTACAGGTTTGGAAAAGATGATTGGTCCAAACTGAGTGAAAATGATCAGCTGACACTGTGACGACTGTCTTTTTGTGTGACACGTCATATAATAACCAAACTTATACAAAGTGTATAAATGGCATCAGCAAACTTTGGTTTTCTGAGAACTGAGTGAGGTGTGTCAGTATGAGAAGCACATTTTGACATGACCAATTACAAAGGCTTCACTGCATCCACATCTGTCATACACCCCTTAGCCTCTAAAATTGCTGACACACTAGGCAGACGGTAAAGAACTAGTGGTGATGAAGGCCGACTGTGGTGTTGCATCACTGTGGTGTTGCATCACGTCGCCTGTGTCTTTGCCAAAAAGTTGACTACTGCTCCTTAGTTCCTTCAGTTTCTTGCCCAAAGACACTTCAACGTGTGGACAGCAGGACGGAACCACTTGCCCTGCGATTAGTGGATGACCAGTTCCACCTCAATGGCCTGATAATAAAACATTTCCTTAAAAGGAGAACTCCGGGCAATTTTTATATGAGGCGTCCTTTCCTCGTTGTGTATTTCGTGCTGGCCACCACGAAAAAAAAACGAGAAAAACGTCCCTGTGAACACGTATCAATAGATTAAAAATAACGTGACATTTACACGAACTGCCTTGAGACCGGGTTGTTACTGCACAGCCTCCAACTAAGAGAGACGACGTAAATGTGCCGTGAGCAACTTGTCTGAAAGATGTAAGTCTTCTGGTAGCTGTGCCAAGAGAAATCTCAATCATTCCCAATCTTGCAGAGACGGAGAGCGTAGGTATATGTAAGGAGATAACATAGGCACAGGCTAATTATTGCTAACTAAAATGCTAGTTAACATTAGTAATTACACTTTAACAGCTAATGTGAGTCGAAACTGCCTGTGCGCTTCTCCTGTACTATACGGTAATTCCTCTACTATGCGACAGTAAAGTCCCGTGGTTATGACACAATCGTTAGCCTATTTTTACAAAAACGTCTGCTACGGAGCCATAACGTGAGATACAAGGTAATGGAGCCTTTTATACATTGTCGTGTTTCTTTAGAAATAAACAATGGACAAATAGAGTCTTGAAATGCTTCAGATGTAAAGTTATTCACTGTCAAAGTGGCGCCAAAATGAATGGCAGTCAATGGGATGCTAACGGGAGGTGATGGCTTGGTAGCATCAAATTGGCGCCATAGGAGCTATGCGGTCCAAGGAGAAGCTTACCCCCATGGTGAGAACAGACGATCGGGGCGCAGAGGGAATGATAACAAATGAACCCACAATATGTGATACACTGCCCAATCAAGTCAGTATACAGCCAGTGTGTATGGTGTATTGTCAGACCTCATCCAGCAGAGGGTACTACAGTACACAGAGGCATGATCTATCTATCTATCTATCTATCTATCTATCTATCTATCTATCTATCTATCTATAATTTTATTATGAGTTGTTGATTTATTTTACATTGGGAATATTAGTAAACTTAATTGAGTTAAGGTTTCTGTACTAGGTTATTATGGAGACGGCGAGATGTGGTTGAAAGCTAAGTGAACCTTAAAGGGTCTGTACTTGATATACAGCAAATTAATATAACAGTAAACAAATTATTGCTATGTAGAGATATAGTGGAGTAATTGTCGCCGGCCGTGACCCTGGCCTCCTTCATGGTATGTGTGTGAATGTAGTTTTTGTGTTCTTTTTCTCCCTTTTGGTGTGCCTGCTGTGTGCTTGGTGTGTTTTGGTTTGGCGTCAGTCTCTGTGTTTTGCTCTCTCCCACATGCTCTGGAAGCCACGGTTGGGCGTGGTCACTGGAGCGCCTGCCTTCACACCTGTGGCTCATCACACCACTCAGCACTCCTGTTCCTCATCAACTGTCAACTCCCCTTTATAAGCCAGGCCAACCTTCCACTCCCCGCCGGATCGTTGACTCAACTAGTATGAGAACACGCCAGCCAATCAGAATTTTCACTATTGTGAAATACCTACTTGCTTTTTCCCTGTCTCACCTCAGACCATCTCGCCCTGAGCCTGGACCCAGATCTACCTGCTAGCGCCGCAAGATCCAGAGCACTGGAGCCCGGACCCCATTCCCTCTCTCTGACTCATCTGAATCTCCTGCCACTCAAACCACGTTCTGTTTGTTCATTTCAATAAAATCACCTTCATTGAAAATTCACTCTGGTCTGCGCTTGAGTTCTGGTCACCGGTCCTGACAGTAATGGCTTCCCCAGCAGGGAATGAAGTCACACTTTCTCTGTGTGTGTTCTAATCTGAACTTCTCTGTTCTTTGTATTGATAGAAAACTTTGTAAAAAGTTACAATATGGGCGCATTTCCTATAGGTGGCATCGAAGAAGCATGTTAATGTAGCGTGTGTAAATGCTGAACTTCATTGCATTGGTTTTATCGTGACATGGACACCTTTTATGATGACACAAAGAGGGAAAAGGCTGTAGTTTAATACCCATTCCTATATAAAGTACAACATTTTGTTAATTTAATGTGAAGACTCATAGAATCAAAAGCAGAGTAGGCTAAATGGGGATGAAAAGGATGCAACTGATAAGTGAAAAGAAGATTGAGAAAGTGTTAGAATGGATTCCAACGTTGACACACTATCACTGCAGCAAGTATCACAACTTGCGGACGTCTATTGTTACCTCTGACGATTGTTATACAATTAATGTTTGTTGTGTCCAGGTCAAATATGTAGGTATCATTATTAAATAAGAATAGATTCTCATAATAATTTAAAGGATCAGTCCACCCAAATACATTTGTTATACTTTCAATATCTAGTCATGCAGATAGTTTTGGATTTATTTCTCCAGGTTCTGAGATACCTGGAATTGTGTTTGTAGTTTTCATAGCACTGCGAAATTATATTTGCCAAACTCAAGTGCATCATCTTTTTTTCAGGAACAGTATCCTTGTTACTCTGTATAATCCACAGACCTTCCTCTGTTATGCTAGGTGTTTTGCTGCATTTGGAAAGACACTGATTTGAACACGGTGGGCCTTAGGAATGCATGGAATGGCACATCACATCTATTCTAATTACTTTGCTACCATCACCATGCTGTCAGCTGCTCTTTAATTACCTAACAACACACAACTTGTCACTATCCTGCGCACTGCACACTGTCACCATGAGCCTTCAAACTGTCTTCCTCACGCTCTTAGTTTGTTTTAAAATTTCCTCATCTCTCTCCCCTCAGCCGAACTCCGCTAAGAAGTCGGGCTGCTTCAAAATCAACAACTGCAAGTGTATCATGAAGGATGGGAGCGGGGTGATAAACCTGAACGCTATGGGAGATGCCGAGGGTTTCCTGGGATATTTGAAGCCTGTGTCAGCAGATAACATGTCAGTCATTGCCGAAATCCTCCTGTCCTTCAGCCCCTGCCAGCCCTTCTCACAGCCAGAGGACCTGACAGGAGCTGACTGTACCAACGTCGCTGCATGTCTCTTTGTCAGGTAGAGTAGACAAGACATTCAAAATATGTGCCTATGTAGTTATACTGACTTTTTTAGCCTTTTCGATGAAGCGTGACTTTGTTGGATTCCGTTGGAGTCGCATACCAGGGGCGATTCTAGGATCAGCGCGTTAGCTGTGCCTGGCACCCTTTTAGCTTATCCTTTTAAACGTTATTCTGCATTGAATTATGTAAGGATAGAAGACACCAACATTTCTGAGAAAACTTCCTTTAATGCTGAGCCACAGGGCCATTATTACAAAGGTGAGGTAGTATTACAAATGAAATTGGATATGTATCCATGGAAGAGCAGACATTTCCCAAATGCAGTATCAATGACTTTTGAAAATTCGAGATTTATGCGAGATCGACTAATGGCTGACAAACACTGTTTCTGAAAATTATGAAAAAAAATTTCAGAATTTTCTAGGCATCTACATTCTGGCTTTAGGTTCACAATGCTGTGATATTCCTAGGGCAGAACTCCTTACCTAACAAAAGATTAACAAATACTTTTTTTAGCAATTCTTTTTTAGGGGTGCTAAAACAGGGCTAAAATCGTCACTGACGCATACTGTATGTACTTTCTCACCAAATTTAGAGGAATGAGACACAATACTTTAAGTGGGACCGTTTTTTTTAAATTGGATTAGTAACAATAAGGAAATCTAATATCAATAGCTTTATCTTGCTAAATAAGTATATAATAGTTCTTTGTATATCTAGCTACTATTTTTGTTGATCACAATTGTTGACTTCAATCAAAAGAAATGTTTTTTTGTAAGCATGTTTCCAACCTCGCCTTTAATTGTGAATATTCAGATTCAGATTCTGTAACCGCTCCATTCTGATTGGATATGTTAATAAACATGTTAAGCTGTTTAGCCGGCAGTTTGTCCACTCTGACTGTGAATATGGTATGAAGGTATCTGTTTTTCTTTTTACTCTCAAGTCTTGAATCCAGGTAAAGGCCTAAGCAGAATGGCTATACTTTTTTATCCTGTCATAATAACTCAATTTAATTTTATTTATAGTATCAAATCATAACAAGTGTTATCTCGAGACAGATAGAGTAGGTCTAGACCACACTCAATAGTTTACCCCAAGAGCAAGCATTTAGTGCGACAATGGCGAGGAAAAACTCCCTTTTAGGGAGAAACCTCGGCAGACCCAGGCTCTTGGTAGGCGGTGTCTGACGGTGCCGGTTGGGGATGTGATGAACAGTGGCAATAATAGTCACAATAAAGATAATGGAACGGTGACTACAAATGGTAGTCGTAGTAGTTCATGTCATAGCAGGGCACTGCAGGGCGTTACAGGATGTAGTGTGGCACGGCAGAGCATAGCTGGACGTAGCAGGACGCAGCAGGGTTCAGCAGGGCGCAGCAGGACACTGCAGGGCACCGCGGAGCGTAGCAGGGTGTAGCAGGGTGTAGCAGGGAGTGCAGCAGAACCACGGCGACAGCTGCAACCAAGATCTTGGTGCCATCCTAATCCAATTACCTATTGCTGCAATTTCCACTTCAAAGCAAAGTGAAGTTCAGGTTAATTCATGTCAAAGTTAAGAGACAATGTACGTGACTTGCGTCAATGCCTCTGGTTTTGGACAGTGGTGGAAGTGTTCAGATTCTCTACTCAGTTAAAAGTACCTATGCCACACACAAAATGCAATTACAAGTGAAAGTCTTGCATTCAAAACCTTAAAGAAATGCCGTCAGCTCAATGTACTTTTAGTACAAAAGATTGAGTCCAGCTGGTTTAATCTTTAACAATGCATGGCATTTTAAGCTTATCATATATTATTTTTTATCTGAAAAGTAACTAGTAAGTGTAGCTGTTGACTAAAAGTTGTGGAGTAAAGAGTAAAAAGTACAATATTGTCTTTCATATTGTAGTGGAGTAGAACCATGGCACCACATTTCTCGAAGTAAGGTGATTGTATTTAATGTGTGCAGTTAGTGTTGTGACCACAAGGGGGCACCCAAACTATAAATGTGAAGACACTTTCTATTATAAAGAAACCATTTTTTTCCCCCACTAACTGTAGATGATTGTGGTGCACATTGTGCACATTGAAATGGTTATTATAAAACAGTTTGTCAATTACTTGGAAAATGGTTATGTACACTGTGTGTGTCTGTCACAATGGATGTCAGGGTGGGGGAGAGATGGGCTGAATTTCTGCCTAGGGCCCCATAAAGGTCTGGCCGCTGGCCCTCACATACATGTTTGGGAGTATAGCAAGTTTTTAGATTGAATTGAGCTTTGAATTGTATCTTTTGAAAAGTGTTCCAATCTGTTTGCTTTACTCATCTGGCAGGTGAATCCCCTATTATTATGTTATATCTTGCCATGTGAATAGGTATCACAGGCTCAACAGATACATTAGCCGATATATCAGCTATGGAAGACATGGAGGGAATGAATTCCACTACAATGACACCCTGAAGATGCTGTCTGTCTCATACTTTGGTGAGCTTATACATCAACATGTTTATATATAATATAATAACATATAATTCATGTCACTGATCATTTTGTTGTTCTTCTCCTGTTCCAGTTCATGCCGGGCAGCCGCTGACAGTAGTGCATTACCACTGCAATCCAAACCAGTCTACGTCTTTGATCCGGGACCAGAAACTCCGCACTGGGGAGCCCTTGCAGATCTGGGTTGAGAGCCCTTGTGCCTGTCCAAATTCCTGTGCCATGGGAGATCTGGGTCTAGGCACCATCTTCCTCATCATCCTCTCCCTCAGTGCAGCTGCATACTTCATCCTTGGTAATGCTTGTTATAACATTCATTTCATCATAACATTTAGATACTGCCAATAAAGTGAAGTGTAAGAATTACTGTAAGAGAACACGACTGAAATACCTGTTCCAGGCATTACAGTCTACACAGACTCCAATGCTTATTACACAGCACCATAGTGTTATTGGATGGTTTTATCTTACCAGTAGTAAGAAAGTAAGTTCAGTCCGGTACACTCTCGTCATAGATGTAACTATTTATTGCAACATATGGAAATACACTTATGCCTGGAGCGGATGGCTCTTCTCTTAATAATGCTCCCTGGATTAGCCAAGCAGCATGCTAAACTGAGGAAAACTTCTGAACTAGGATGGTGGAGGGTGGGGTGATGGAGGCAAGATTTGCAAGCAGCAGCAGTGAGTGAGGCAGCATTACTGAAGCAAGGATCAGTGAGGAGGGAGTCATATTGAAATGGATGTGAGAATGGCTGTGATTGGTGTGTGATTGATAGAAATGATAATTCAACCAGCAGGCATATGACTTCTGTGTCCAGCATGAACTAAGGCAACGCTTAATTAACTTTAGTTGTATAGCAGATTTCAGGAGCAGAATGTCACAATGTGATTTACAAATAGAAATAAGGCAATGGGCATTACTATAGACTTAGGAAGAATAAAAACACCATGGCCTCCAGGAGGGTGTTACAGAAAAAGAATATGCAATCTCCAAAATGAAAGGCTTCTTCCTCTGGGACCATGAAGGAGCAACTGATTTAGTTAGGTTTAGGTTTAAGAGTGGGATTAGAACAAGCTATGGGATGGAGGATTGAAATAATTTGTGCTCAGCAAGTTTAAGCCTTAATTGCTATTAAACTTGCTGAGCAAGCCCCTGGAGATTTTGATGAGACAGCATATTCTAAAGGAAATCTAATGGATCTTGGGGCATGAGGGGAAAGATCATGGGATCACCAGAATTATTAGAACGTGTCCTCTGGGGACAGTGGTGGAGTCATTTTAAAGTATTTGCACTTGAGTATTTCCATTTTAATGCTACTTACAGTAATACTTCTACAAGGCTACATTCATATAGTCAGGCCATGTTACAGATTAGAATTTTATAAATCATAATCTTATAAAATATGAGTGTTTTCAGTTTAACTTCCCAAAGGTTTTTTAAATAGTTAAAATTAGCTCCATCTGCAACATTGAAATGCAGCTACATATGAATGCATTAGTATTAGTAATGCAATATTAAAATACATAATAATATAACACTGACGGAAGTCATTTGGCTGCATAATAAGTAATACTTTAATACCTTAAATAAATGTAGCTGGGTTGAAAAAAACCCTTTGAATGCAGGACTTGTAATGGATTCTTTTCAAAATGTAGAATGGCAACTTTGACTTAAAGTGCTCATATTATGCTTATTTTCAGGTTCATAATTGCTTTTAGAAGTTGTACCTGAATAGGTTTACATGGTTTGTCAAAAAACATCATATTTTTGTTGTACTGCACATTGCTGTAGCTCCTCATTTCACCCTGTGTGTTGAGCTCTCTGTTTTAGCTACAGAGTGAGGCATCGCACTTCTGTTCCATCTTTGTTGGGAGTCGCACATGTGCAGTACCTAGGTAAGGACTACTAGCCAGTCAGAAGCAGAGTATGAGGGAGTCCCACGCTAGCAGCTAGGCGAGCATTATAACGTGTGTTACAAAGTGACACGCGTTCGTCACGGAAGTAAAGGCTGGACTACAATAGAGCTGTTTGGAGCAGTTTGTGAACAGTGTTTTCTGTTGGAGATGGTAAGTCCCTTTGGGGTGGACTTTGGGCTTTTTCACTTTGTAAACCTATGACATGCAGAAAAAAGATATATACCACTAATCAAGGAAAGGGAAAAGCCAAAAAGCATAATATGAGCACTTTAAGTGAAGGATCTACATACTTCTTCCATCACTTTCTGGGAGCCACTAATCTATCCAAAGCTAATTTAGTGAATATTGGTCGAGACATTTTTGACACACCTTATCATGTACCAAAGGTTTGCACAGACAGACAGACAGACAGACTATGGACCAGCCCATTGCTTACCATCTTTAGACCCCTTTAAATTCAGGAGCTATTATCTCACTTTTGATTGCTCTGCCACAAACCAGCCACCGTCAAAAAAGTATGAACAGGTGGTACTACAGCTGTGGAAAAACATCTTCATTCCTCATGTTGCTTTGCTGGATTCCTTTCATATTTTTTTCATAGTCAATCGATTTTCTTTTCTGTTTATGAGTCATGTTGATGACCTAACTATGTACTGTATACAGTAATATGTAGTCTGGATGGTATGGAGGCCCATTCCTACAAATGAAACTAGAATTATATATATATATATATATATATATATATATATATATATATATATATATATATATATATATATATATACATACACACTGTATATACTAATAGATAATAAGTCAACATTTTGACATAAGAGATGCTAAATCCATGACATTTACTGTATATATTGATAAGAGAAAAGTTGAAATTGTTGAAATAATGTGAGTTTTTTTTTCTCATCTCTCATAATTTAGATTTACTATGATGTTAAGTTTCTATCATAATTTTGGCATTAAAAGTCAAAATCCTGACTTACTGGCTCATAATTATGAGTTATCTTATAATTTTGATTTTGTATAATTTATTAAAATGTCAACGTTTTGATTTAGTATCTCATAACTTTGAGTTAATCTAACCCTGACTTCTAATGTTACACTTAGTAGCTCAGAATTTTAGACTTTTTTTTGACTTTCATTCTGAATTTTTGTATGTTTTCTTTCCTGGTGGGAATGGACTTTGAGGATTAACAGTTAAAATTGACATTAACACACACAGTTTCAGTAACTTTCTATTTCCATAGGACTTTCATCTCCCCTTTGTTCTGCCCACAGGATCCTGTGCTCTCAGGCCTTTTCGGAGCAGCAGTGGAGTACAGATCTCTCCAGAGCACAGTGTGTGGTGTATGAGCTGCTACCTCTGTACTGAGAGTAGGCCAGCAAGAAGACACTATACAGAGACGACACACTGAACGATAAGCAGCTGCGTGCCTCTGGGGCACTGCAAGTTGTCTCAATGCGTCACGTGTTTTGACCTGAAGGTGTCATCATGTCCCGTGAAGGACCAAGAGTCAGCATGGTTTTGTTTTTTCAATTTGTTCAAAGGGACGGGCTTGCGCTCTGTAAACCTTTACACTGCATTGTGTGGACTTAATCAGTACATGATACCTTTCTTTTGGTTAGGTTGTTTTGCATACAATCACATGTTTTGTGTCAGTATATTTAATACATTTTGAAAAATTTAAGTATTAATTATACATTATGCAAAAAAAGTCATTTGACAGACACAATAATAATTGAAAATGTGAAAATCCTACAAAGTGACCTTTTGATTAGATCTATTTTTATTTGCTAAAAAGGAAACTTACTTTCCACAAATACTTTGACCAACTATTGATGAAGTTTTTTTCTTGTCTTCTTACTTTTCCAGCCATTATTACACTGTAACACAAAAACATATATGTATACAGCTAATAAAAAGTGCTTCATTGTAAGCACAACAAATGTACCTGAAATTAGTAAAGAAATACACATCCAAACTGATTAAAAGCTCTGGTTAAAAGATGAACTAGAAAACGACAGCTTACATTTTCTTTACTAATGCACTCTGGTATGGTGTAGTTTCTATTTTGGGCAGACTCCCCAGTATGTCAATATGAGCCTTATCCAGAGTGTGGGGCCTCCATTTATCCAGCTGCAGACATGGTCAGCAAAGGCCTTTTCCCATTGCTCTCTTCTGTCCTGCCCACCTGGAGGTTCTTTAAGGTCAAATTGGCTCAATCTGTTAGGGCTGCACAATTAATCGCAATTTTATCGAAATCGCAATATGGACTAGTGCAATATACAAAATCGCAGGGGCGGCGCGATATTTGTTAAAGGCAAAATATGTGTCCACCATTCTGAATGAAGTATTGTGGTGCTGCAGAGATGTCCCGGCCTACAAATGGTATCCTACAGACTGAAGAAAAAAATCTTTTTTTGGTACAGATCCTTGCATAAATCATACTATAATCACTTTACTTTTTTCATTACTTTTTTAATTTTAATATTTTCCAATGAGAATAATGAGACAAAAATGATCATTCGTTCCATTATCGTGAATCATATCGCAATATCAAAGTAATCGCAATTAGATATTTTCCTCACATCGTGGAGCCCTATTATCTGTTATATACAATTATACTTGTATAATATAATAATAATAACTTATTTGTATATCACCATAAAAAACAGCAGTTTTCAACGTGCTTTAACAGAAGAAACAAAAGCATGAACAAAACAGAAATATACACAGCACATCAGTACACATACCTATACATACACAACAAAAGATGGAGCAGCTCTAAAGGACATTAAAAAAAATAAAAATAAAATATATATATATATATATATATATAGAAATTCTAAGATAAGTGGAAATAGCAAGTTATAGGAGGACACCACAGTAAGTGGTGATGAACAGAGAAAAGGCAAAAGGATAAAAAGATTTAAAAAAAGACAGCATCACATGAAAGCAAGTCTATAAAAATGTCTTTTAAGAAGTGATTTAAAAGTAGTCACTGATTCAACAACTTGACATCTCAGCTGTGATCTGAGCTGTGGTCTTGTCTGGTGTGTGAAGGATTGGGAAACGCCAGAGGGTTTGCATTGTTTGGATTGACCTCGGATTTCGGAACTCTAGTCTCCTCTGCTGGAGTCCTGCAGGGAGCACAGAAACACATCATGCAGTGACGTAGTAGTCAAGTCCCAAAACACGACCTCACTTTTGACAGCTGTAGATGATTGTTTAGTCTTGGCTAAATATGTCATGGACCTATCTCTGTACAGGACATCTTCTGACTGTAAAACAGTAAATAAGAGGATTTCTTTAAAGTTAGGCATGTATTGATATAAAAGTTATGATTACCTTGGTATTAATTACCTTGGTATTAACTTGGAATTGAGTGAATAAAAATCTAACGGTATTAAAACATATTTAATGACTAACAGGTGACCGTTTTTTGAACTTTGAGTTCAAGTTTATGCCAGAACAATGGATGTTTTGCTGCCTGTTACTGCTTCAACTAGAGCAGGGGTCTTCAACGGTTTTTAAGCGAAGTACCCTTTATAGACAGGGCAGGAACCCCCAACTACATATTTTATAAAATCAAGTTGCATATTTAACTCTGCCTACAATAAAAGCCTAAAGCCTTTATACATATCTTTTAAGTGCATAGAAAATTAAGCTATACAAATAATTGTTGGTATGATTTTATAAATCATGTTTTAATGTTAAACATACAGTACATGTGACACAGTGAATCTTTAAGATGAACTGTATCTGTGGGTGGTTACCTTGGTGACTAGTGTTGGGCAAGTTACTTCCAAAATGTAATACATTATAGATGACTAGTTACTTTCATTTGAGAGTAATTAGCTATATTACAATATTACTGTCTCTGAAATGTAATGCTTTACACTACTTTTGCGTTACTTTTGAGTTACTTTCACCAAAATAACAGCGGAAGTTTGACTTGGCAGGTAGCTTGTGAATTTCACCACTGGATCAATAAAGTCTCATCTTTATCCACTTTAATACATCATAGATTATTCATAATCTTTTGTATAATTAATATGAATATGCAAAGTAACTAAAGCTATAAAAAATAGAGAAGTAAAACGTACAATAGGCAAGTAGGAGAAAATGAAAATACTCAATTAAAAGTACCTTACAGTTGTACTGAAGTACGGCATATAGTACGGCTGATGAAAATGCAATGATATTTACGTGTAGCAAGCCTAATGTAAGTCATTAACTGGGGAAGTTCTCTGCTGATATTTTTAAGTTATTTTGTTCATCCTATTCACCTGCAGTGCCATGTCAAATGTCAAATGTATGCAAATTAGTGCGTTTTAATTAGTTAACACCTAATTTCCACATCAATGCGGCGATTGTGATGTTATTAGACACAAATAGCACTTTATTCACCTGTAGGGCCATGATATATTGCCTTAGCTAAACCTTAGCTAACTTATTACATTAGCTAGTAGCTCATGCATGTTAGCAACACAGTGTTTGTCTTTTGACAAATAAGCTGTAAACTTGGCGCACTGGTAGTTTAGTCTTTTGTTCATCACCACTCACCTCCACATAAGCAAAGAAAAACTCAACAGTGTGGGATAGGAGCTGGAAGGTGGTGTTGCCTTTCTGTAGTTCTATAGTGAACTATATAGGGAACGACAAAACGAGATTTCAGGCGCTCACTGAAAAGACAGTGTGTGATGGAGGCGGGCGCACTATTTCCGTGAACGGTTTCGAAGTGTGCGCACGTGCCTGATAATAACTGAAATCACCTGTGTGGGCGTTTAGAGGCTTTCAATTATGTCCCCTGTGGAGGTGGGCGTGGCTTGCAATCAGCTGCATGGAGTGAGGTGTGGGGATGAGAGCAGTGCCAGGTGAGTTCATTGACACAGCTGATTCTTGTGTCTGATTACACTCTCCCTTTACATGCAGTAGTGTGCTGACCCTACAGCAATATCTGAACAATATTTGAACAATATCTGTTAATGTGAAAAACTCTGAGCAACTGGACTGTGTGCAAGAGAGAAGCCGGGCAACCAGCGGTGCATGGTCAGAAAGTGTGCAATTTATGTAACAAAAGATCAATACTTGGCGTCCGTGTATCAATACAGTATTGTTTGTGGAAAATATTGCGATACTGCAGTATTATGTATTGATTTCCCCCCCACCCCTAATGCTAATTCTCCTAATGCTTATGGTGAGTTTCCTCTTCCTCTCTGCACATGTTTTCTAATTATCTAAAATGTAGATTGTTTTTAAAACTACTGAGCACATTCATAAACCCTTTTAAATGTACATGACCCAGAGGCCTTCCCCTAACATCACATGAAAAGATTCTAAATCATCATGTATTTTTTTCATACATGAAGTGTCACATACAAGGGCCACTACTAGGGCCTGAGACATGTATTCTTGTGTCCTGACAATACATATAGTCGTGTCTTTATTGTCTGATCCCTATTTGTGGTAATAATCCTAATGTTCATGTTGAATTTGCTAGTAGTTTACTGACTGCAAAGTGTGACGTTTAAATGTCCTTTTAATACATCTTTTTATGTAACTTACATGAGATTCAAATTATTACGATGTATCTATGAATTGTAAGTTTTATTGTCAACTGAAATATATATTTTTGGTCACTTGGGGGCAGTGCAACACCGTGTAAACACAACATTAACATATTATCACCTTATAAAGTTGCATATTTACACATCCAACAACTACTTGGCACAGATGCAAAGCCAGAAAATAACACAATTTTAGAATTTGACATCATTCTTTATTTCACATTCCCCACACGGTTCGACAATGGTGATAATCTGACTGAGCACACACTTGTTTTGCTCAATTTGCTGTTATTCAGCTCATTTCCTGGTTTGTATGCGCTGTCTGTTTGGGTAGCTATGTTTGCTCTGCTGAGCAAGCCCAATTGTACCTCTTTGTTCTGCAGCTTTCATGTTTAATAAACCCCTCAGAAAGATGCTTGTGATCCTCAAAGCCTGTTCTTGACCAGGTTTTATCTCCTTAAATTGTAGAGTATTGATAAATAACAGCAGCAACCAAGGATTGTTTTAATCTTTATTTTCTCTGTTTTATGCATTAATAAGCAGGTAGAGCTTTGTCTAACTGTGTCTGTGTGCTGTCTGGAGCTGAGCAGGTAGTGTACAGTGCATCAGAGCTTTTTCGACTGAAAACAGCTGCCTGGTGCTGCTTGAAAGAGCGCCATAGGAACTGTAGAGAGATAGGTTGATAGACCTCCTATTACAGTGTGGTCTATATATACTCTAAAGTGTCCTGAGAAAACCTCTGTTATGATTTGACACTACAGTATAAATAAAATAAAATTAAACCTCTGTGGGTTCGTCACCACGAGCAAAAAGTCTTTGGATCTTTTTTACATGTAAAAATATGTATTAGTGTAGGGCCGCACGATATGAGGAATATTTCTAATTTCGATTATTTGGACTGATGATATTGCGATTGGGATATGATGCACGATATTGGCGGGAACGATCATTTTTGTGTCATTATTCTTATTTTCATTGAAAAATACAGCCTGAAACGTTGCCTACTATTAAACTTTATATATTTATGGATATACGTAAGTTATAACATGTAAGTGTGTGGGAGTTTTCTTCGCAACTTTTGACCTGTTTGTCCCCCTCCGACGCACCTGTCTCACGTTGTAGATGTGCGACGTATTTTTCAGTATTAAAAAATATTAAAATGTAACAAATTAAAAAGATTATAGTGTGATTTTTTTTGCAAGGATCTGTACCAAACAAAGATGTTTTCTTCTGTCTGTAGGAAAATTTGTAAGATGGGACGTTTCTGCAGCACCACAATACTTCATTCAGAATGGTTCGACACATATTTTGCCTTTAACAAATATTGTGCCCCACCCCTGCAATTTGGATATTGCACTAGTCCATATTGCGATTTTGATCTTTGTCCATCTCTACATGATTGAAACATCCTGAAACTTCATCTTCTCTTTGGCTTTTTTATTGCATGGAATGTTTCCATGGATATAACAGATCCCATTTAGATCTAGTGGGCATGCCTTTACATGCACTCCAGTTGTTCTAATTGCTTGGGAAAATATATTTTGTCTCCCCACCCTCCAACTGACATCACTTCTGAGACCTTTTTTGGAGCTCTGGTCCAGATTTTGGAAAGGAGAGTGAAAACCACAGATGTGACGTGGAAGATATCCGAGGAAAAGCTCATAAAAAATCATGCAGATGGTTATCTCCTACAACTCGCCACCTCCTCCCAAACACCACCTCTAAGAACTCATACCTCATCTCCTCTGTCTCAGCGTCCTGCTTTTCATCGTCACAGAGCGATGAAGGCAGATACAGATGGAGTTCGGAAACCTTTGCGGAGCCAGGATGTCCGTGACGAGCCTGCCTCTTGCTGTCGCAGGGGGTTGTGGGAGTTTCTGGGAGGAGAATGTATTTCAAAGAGTCTATTTGTCTTGGAGGCAGATAAATCTGGGTGTACGTGTGTTTGCCTAATGTACATATTCATGATTGTTATGGACTTTGGGAAATATTTGCTGCTTTAGTTGTTTTATGTTTTTAATGTTTCTGTGTAGTTTGTGTTTGTGTATGTGTGACTGAACCGCTGCCTGCCTTGGCCAGGACACTCTTGAAAAGAGATTTTTTTTTACTTATCCTCGCCACTGTCGCACTAAATGCTTGCTCTTGGGGGAATTACTGGAATTGTTGGGTCTTTGTAAATTACAGAGTGTGGTCTAGACCTACTTTATCTGTAAAGTGTCCTGAGATAACTCTTGTTATGATTTGATACTATAAATAACATTGAATTGAATTGAATTTTCCTGGTTAAATAAAGGTTTAATAAAATAAAAATATAAGAAATGTTTTCCATATATATATGAGTATATAATAAAAATCATTAGACTAAAAAAAATGTAAGGGTCTGGCGTTACCAAATATTGTTTTGTGGTATCTTCAGTGAAAGCTATAGGCCTAAGATGTGGGTAAGTCCTCAGTTATCTGTTTATACGGCTATAATAAAAGTCTTATTTGTTTTTTAGCAGGCAGGCATGTGAAGTATGATAAAAGGTTATTAAAAGGAAATGCATGAGTCAATCAAACAGGCAACTCCAACATCCAAGCACATCCAACCATCAAAGAATCACACTGGGACCCTCAGCATTTAATAAAAGAACAGTGTTTTTGAACTTTGAACAAATACACCCATAGCATGGATGCATAAGTGAGAAATGTGTGTTTGAGAGATATAGCAAAATAATGGTGCACCCTGTTCTATAGTAAAACTGATTCATCAGTTAGCAGAGAGGATACATGAATATGAACCTATCAAAATATGTGATTTATTCACCTGCTGTTTTACTGACTGGGTCTCTGGGATGGCACACAGTGGGAGGTGCGCCTTCTGGAGTCCTCTTAGGTCTGCTCCCAGTACTGGACCTTAAAGCTGGGTTTCCTCTGCTCTCCAGCCTTCCCCTGAGACTGCTTAACATTGTCAGGCTTCCCTCTCCTCCCTCTCTACTCGGTGGTGTCACCCTGCGTGTCACCCTCCCACTGCTGGGCCTCTGCTGTAGGGGACAACAGAACCCCTGCACTGACAGAAATAATGATAGGACGATTACAATTTATCATATTAATTGTTTTGTATATAGTAACATTACCTCTGAAACCAGCAGTGGTAATACTGACAACATTAAAGGAACACGCCGACTTATTGGGACTTTAGTTTATTTACCGTATCCCCCAAAGTTAGATAAGTCCATACATACCCTTCTCATCTCCGTGCGTATTGTGACTCTGTCTGACGCCCCCACCGCTAGCCTAGCTTAGCACAGATCCTGGAGGTAACCGGTTCCAACTAGCCTACTGCTCCCAATAAGTGACAAAATAACGCCAACATTTTCCTATTTACATGTTGTGATTTGTATATTCACAGTGTGTACAATTAACAACGTCACATGAGACAAAGCTATCTTCTAACCGTAGACAAACTGGGAACTATATTCTCAGAAAGACGAAGCAGCTGCTACTTCTGCTACTTGGGCGGAGTGATTTGCTGGGCTTCTCGGGTGCTGCAAGCAAATCACTCCGCCCAAGTAGCAGAAGTAGCAGCTGCTTCGTCTTGGAACCAGTTACCTTCAGGATCTGTGCTAACTAGGCTAGCGGTGGGAGCGTCAGACAGAGTTACAACACGCACGGAGATGAGAAGGGTATGTATGGACTTATCTAACTCTGGGGGATACAGTGAATTAGCTAAAGTCCCAATAAGTCAGCATGTTCCTTTAACATGTGAAGATAAAATTTTTAGAAAGATTACAGGGCTTTATGGTAAATACCACAAAAACGACCCCATAAGTCATTTGTTCAAGCAGCAATTCCACCCATATTTAGGTTTATAGTGGCGGTGCCCTCTAGTGGCCGTATTAATTATGACAGGAGCAAAGCAGAAAGGAACAATGTTGTATAAGCAGTGGTGGAATGTAACGTAAAGTACTTCCTCAAGTACTGTACTTAAGTACAAATTTGAGGTACTTGTACTTCAGTCTTTTCTTTTCATGCCACTTTCTACTTCTACTCCTGTCATCCTCGCTATATTTCAGAGAGAAATATTGTACTTTTTACTCCACTACATTCATCTGACAGCTTTAGTTACTAGTTACTTTAGAAATGAAGATTTTTGCACACAAAACACATGTAGTTTGTAAATACGATGTTTGATTATAATCTAAACTAGCCAACAATATAACGGCCTACAAGTCCAGCTGAAATGATTAGACCATTAAATACACAACAGTTTGGATCATTTCAAGTTTTTAAAATGTGAGGATTTTTCTGCATTAAGTACTTTTACTTTTAATACTTTAAGTACATTTTCCTGATCATACGTAGCTACATACTTTTACTGATGTAACATTTTCAATGCAGGACTTTTACTTGTAAAAGAGTATTTTAACAGTGTGGTATTAGTACTTTTACTTAAGTAGAGGATCAGAATAATTCTTCCACCACTGTGTATAAGAGCGTCAAACTCCACATAAAGAGGCAGGTTGGGGTGGTGAATGGGTCAAACAAACAGAACTATGTAGATTTGGTCTGTACCCGGCAAACAGTCACCTATTCTCGGGTAACTGAACCACCAACTATCGCTGACCTGATGGAGCCGGTGTCGCAGAGCTCTGTAGCGGCTAAACACATCTACTAACTGCCACTGATTCAACGTGCTGTGACGGAGGTCTGTAGGGGGCATCACATAGCTCTGTAGCGGCTTAAACAGCTAGCAATTGCCGCTCTGTAGCTGATGTCACGTGACCAGCCGGCTGACTCCTAGTTTTCGTATAATATCATACGTTTGAGTGTGCATAACTTTTAGTTTCTTTTCTTATCCCACAAACCCGTTCATGAGAATGTGTTGTTTCAGTATTCTGCTAAGATGCAGCAATTGCTTGTTGAATTTAAAACAAATGAAATGAAATCATTTCCAACACCTTTATTGACTACATTGATTGAGATGAATATGAAAGGCACCATTTAAAATATATACTGTACACTTTCTTTCAACTAACACTAAAATTCTCTGAGTGTCTTTCCAGCACAGTCTCATGGCAGTTCGTGAAATGGTCACGTTATTGAATCTATTGATTTGTGTACTGAACACGTTAATGTCGTTATTTTCATGTGGTGAGCACGCATTTTAAAGTAATGTATTTCAATGGGAAGCATATTTTGTGATCACAGAACGATTACGGTAACGAGTAGTATTGATAAGGCGAAAATCCGTGCAGGGTGGTTGGTCGGGGTGGTGGATGGGTCAAACAACACAGGACTTTCACCCCGGAGACCGGGGATCGCACCCCGCGTGTTGCAGTTCCTTTCCGCGTTATTCTCTTCCTAACCACAACCGTCCCGTTGTTGTGGCCGGCGTGTGGCGTTTCATTTCCCCGTTGTTGCGTGCCCCAGAGACCGCGGATCGTGTCCCTGCGCCCGGGGATCGCGTCCCGTGTGTGGCGGTCCGTCCTGTTGTTGTCGCCGGCATGTGCCGTTTGAGTTCCCCGTTGTGGCGTTTCATTTCCCCGTTGTTGCGTCCCCCAGAGCAGCCCAGTGTCATGGCAGTTCGTGAAATGGTCACGTTCGAAAATCGTGACCTGTACACAAATCAATAAATCAAAATAACGTGACCATTTCACGAACTTGCGTGAGACCGGGTTGGTCTTTCACGATATGTAGCAGCCATTCGCGATATGTTTATTGCGACAGTTAATATTGCGATGACGATAAAAGAAACATATATATATAACATATATATATTTTGCAGCATTATGCACATTATGGCATTACATAATTATATGCCATGTCATGTAGTTTGAGGGTACGGTGACTGGTAGCATGTAGTCACCTTGCAGGCTCAGGAGTTTCGAGGAAAGCACTGTGTCTCCATCGGACCGGGGTCTTGGTGGAAGCAAAGTGAACACTGTGCTCTCATGAAAGGGTTTGGACTGAAAGTTCCTCTTCTGCACGCTGTGGACATACATGCTGTCCCCTGCAGCACACTCTGGTTGATGCTTCCTCCTGTCATTCATCACACATCCAACAAGTTTTACTGCAAACACAGATGGTGCACAGTCAGTGTACAGCCAGTAAGCAATGCTGCGTGGCTCACAATACATTGTATGCCTTTGTTTGTATTGTTGAATAGTTTTAAAGGCCTTGGTATGGAGTTCAAAGCTACAGATGATGTTATAGTTGGGTGTTCCTTGTGCTTCTAGATTTATAGAATCTGAATTGAATTTATTGTATGCAGCTGAAACATTCCAAAATAAAATTGGCTCTGTTTAAATCCACTAAGTGAGGTCAGGATTTACAATGGATTCAATATGTTCAAGTAATGTGTCAAGCACATGGTCTGGTCTAACTGTTCCTTGCACCTCATACAGGAAGCTCTTCTTGATAAATCTGCAATCTGTAGAACTTCTATTTACAGATGGCTGAGAAAGAGTGAAAGAAAAAACCAACATAGTGACTTAGTAAGGTGTTGTTACCACGAGCCTCCAGAACAATGCTGCTCTAAATTCTCCAAGTCTCTGCAACTCTACTGGAGGGATGAACAGCATTCTTCCAAAAGATATTTTCTAATTTTGTGTTTTAAAGTGGCCATATTATGCTCATTTTCAGGTTCATAATTGTAATTTGAAATTGTATCAGAATAGGTTTGCATGGTTTAATTTTCAAAAAACACCATATTTTTGTTGTACTGCACATTCCTGCAGCTCCTCTTTTCACCCTGTGTCAGGTCTCTGGTTTAGTTACAGAGTGAGACCTCTCAACTTCTGTAACATCTCTGTTGTCAGTCGCACATGCTCTGTAGCTAGGTAAGGATTACATGAGCTAGCTACCTGTTTCTCCAACTTCGGCCTGTACAAGGCAGGATTAGCCGGGAGACTTCTAAGTGTCCAACTTTGTGTGGAATACCTGCAGAACAGGGACATGTAAGTAGTTCTATACAATTTATTTTGTAGATTAGGGTGAATTTGTGTGTGTTGTAGCAGTGTTTTTTCATAATATGGGCATCATCCTAAAATCTTTCATAAGTGTTCACTTGGGTTGTTTGGGGTGGTTTGGTAACATCCTTTTTATTGTCATCAAACTACATCTGTAAACCCTTTCAGCAGAGTATCAATACTAAGAGGTGTTGAAAATCACCATTACGAATCATGTTTTTCCTTTTTCCTTATAATTTAAAATGTTCTGGTTGACACGTTCATGGTGGCACACCACCCATAAATCGCAATGTCCCCAGTTCAGTCATTCCCTGTCTCTCTTCCTGTCATCTCTCTACTATCAGAAACTCTGATAAAGGCACACAAACGCCGAAAAAACTATTATAGAAATTGCAAATTTCGGTATAGACTTCTAGAAAATCCATACAGTTTTGATAGCGTTTTAAATTTGAATTATAAACACAAACACCCCATGTAAAAAAAAATTTTTTTAAATTAGAACAAGAGCTTTTGTATTTCATTTTACAGTAACACCAAGCTGGTTGTATTTTTGCACTCTGGGCAGCTTGCAGGACTACCGCAGCTTTATGGCAAATGCAATTTACAGTATATGTGGCATTCTGAGCTGGAGTTTACATACCGCAGAGTGCAGCTGCAGGGACTGATTACCTTACTTTCCCTATAAGAAGTGGATGGTTGTTTTAAAAAAGAAAGAAAAACTGATATAGACATAGAAAATGAATGCCACGTAGGGGTAAATGAGGCCTTATGACTGTGGACTGCATGTACAGACTGGAGGACATTCGCAATATGTAGCCTTCTGTTGTTTCTGCATCCAATGAAAACACAAATTTATTAACAAAAAGCTTAAAATGATCAAAGGCTACACATCTATATGTTGAACTCTGGAATAAATAAATAATTCAATATAATAATAACAATAAAAACAGTACCACACACAAAGCAATGAAGCCATAAAGATCATAGTCTGGATCAATGGAATCATAGTCTGGCTCAATGGAAGCACATTTCCAGCATAATTGCCTGACAGCCCACGCGTAGCTCACTCGCCAGATGTCCCTCACCTTCCGCTCTCTGTGTGTTGCCGCTCTCAAACTCTATTCGCTTCACAAAAACAACAAAGTCGGGCTAGAAAGCTACACGCTGAAAATGGCAGGTTTTAAAGACTTACAAAGAATATGTTTGCGGCACTTACTCTCTAACTGGGACGTTTTGGGACCAATGTTAGAGGATTGCTGTGGACGAAGTACACACGGCGATACACTGGTAAAAGCAGATGAGGTTTAACCACGTATCCAGCAAATTCAAATAGCTCATAATACTGTATTGTGTGACGTTTTATTTTATTGGGGTGCAAATGTTTCACCAGTTGTTCCTTCCAGAGTATTTTGCAGAGCCACCGTCGCTGCGTCTGGCACTTAGCGCGCCCAAGACGGTTGTGATTGGTTTAAAGAAATGCAAACAACCCAGAGCGCGTTTTTCTCCCATCCCGGAATGTATCTGTGTTGTAGCCAGACCTTACTCCACAGCGCTGTCGAGGTCTGGCAATGTGAGACTATACAGATCATAACAAGAGTGTATAGCAGCCATGACAGCTGCGTTTTGAGCTAAATGCTAACGTCAGCATAACACGCTCACAATGACAATACTAACACTCCAATGTTAAGCAGGTATAATGTTTACCATGTTTATCTTAGTTTAGCATATTAGCACGTTAACAGTTAAACGTTTTGAAGAAGGTGCACTCATTGCTGACGACACTTCTTGGCAACACATCTTGTCATGTTCCTGGGTTTTATTTTTTCTGTTTTATTTTGTTGTTCTCCTTTAATTTGCCATTGTTTCAGTTCCTGCCTTTATAAATGCCTGCCCCACCCTGATGTGTTTCCTGTCCCTTGTTACCTCGTGTGTATTAGTCTTTGGGGTTCTCTTGTTTCAGTGTCAGATTGTCTGCTTTTCTTCAGATAGATATTATGGATTCTTTTGAGTGTTTACTTCTCCAATGTTTAGCATTTCTTGTCTTTTTGGATTCAGCTTTTGTTATTAAAGCTCGCTCTTTGTTTCTTCAACCTGCTTGACTGGTCTCCTGCACTCGGGCCCTCCTTTTTTAACTCACAAACTCGCTGGTTGTCAAGTACTTTGAATTCCTAAATGAGATTAATAAAGTTGATCTTATTTACTTGTCTTTGTTTTGGATACATTTAACCCTAAAAACTAAGCACCTTTTTGAACAAACCTGTTTCTGCCCAGCAACAGGCAATGTCACAAAATTCCCTGCAAAAATCTCATCAAATGCACTAACTTGCATATCCCTACTGAGTTAGTTATACGGTCAGTACAACATGGTGTGGATTGATTGATAGACTGATTGGGGCAATAACTCTGTGTCCAGTATAAGAGGATATGGCAGACGTTTCCTTCTATCCTGGGACAATACTGCACAACAGTTCCCACAGCTAGCACATTTTACAAGCCCATTTAAACGGCCTGACACATTTTAAAGAAAAACAGAAGGCACACACCTCTGGAACTGATTCGGCTGTTTAGTTTCAGTGACTTGGACAAGGGGGGTTATCAACAGCATTTTAACAGAAAGCATGTGTCTGTGGTTTGGGCTGGTCTTACTGTTCATTACACTGCATGCCTTTTAGCAGCTCTCCCACAACGATGAAAGCTCTGTGACTGCTCTTACCTGCTCTCATTCAGACATTCAAGTCTTTCAGCAGGGCTCCCTGAGGAATCATACGTGTAGATCTTGAATGAAGTCCCATTTTGTAATGTTCCTGTGAATATGGATCCACACCCAAACGCTGATTTTACCAGCAGGGCTGTTACTGTACATGCACTCAGCTGTTGCTAAGGGACTGTGAGCTCACTCTCTGGGTTTGTTTGTGGTTGGTAGGGGTGTTGGGGGGGTGAGGGGTGGGCGGGGGGTGAGGGGTGGGCGGGTGGGGGGGTAGTTAGTTCCAGCTTAACACTGGGCTAAAAACAGCTGATTGACTTAGCAAGCATGAGTGGTTTATTTGAGCTCTGGTGCGTATCCTCCCTTTCCTTGGGTCATTTGGGAACAGGGCTGTTGGAACATGGCAGCAGCAAGTAAACACATTAGGACATAAGCCTGTCAGTCCTCTGCCAAAGAGAGCTGTGGAACAGGTTGTTAAAGAGTGAGAATGGAATCCAGACCAACTGCAGTAAACTAACCTCAAATGCAAAATATTATGTGTAATAAGGAGAAGTATGTCGTAACTCAATCAAGCCAGACATTGCAGAGTTATTACAAGGGGCTGGAATCAGATTTGTTTGGACTAAAATCTCTACTACAAGTACAACAAATTATTTTAGTTTTAAATTTCTTATAAGCCAAAATTCAACAGCTTACACTAAAGAAAACAAAGTGAAAGCTATAGATGTAAAATTTGTCAGTCCAATAGACTCATCGCTCTGACTTGGTTATTTCACTACTGAAACATGATCTGATCCATTACGTGTTTAATAGTTAACATTAACACTAATAACATTAGCAACTATAATACCTGCTCAACTAATACTGCGTGGACAGTTTGTTAAGCTTAAAGCCCCAGAAAACTTGGCTACATCTCAAGTATACTTTTAAAAAAATTAGATATCCATTACTAAATAAACATAAAAATACGTCTAAATGTATAATTTGTTTGTAGTTTACACTCAAATACTCACCCAAAAAATCAACTTCATCAGGACTTGTGGGTGTGGTTTGATCAGATGTGATTGATTGTAACCAAACAACCCACCAACTGTCATCAGATTCTGATTCAAATGTTGCTAAACCCAACTGGTGTGTGGAAGTATGAAACATCATCTTTATTTCTGGCACTTAAAACTAGTAAACAGAGCGCAGATGGGGAAAAAAAGAATTACACAAATCTCTAAAGTGAAATAACCCAACCTCTTCTAACTTTGGCAGAAAAGTGTTTGTTCATGTAAGAACCAATCACCAATAGTAAGAAAACAATTGAGAAGATAAGCTTCAGGGACCTTAGCAAAACAGGACTTTTCAATTTCATTTTTATAACGTTGGGTGATTTGTGATGGACAGATTAATTAAAGAATGGTCTCAATTTGTGCAGCAGATAAAAGTCCCTGTAAGTGAACCTCCAAAAGCACCCCAATTTGCAATTCCATAACATCTCCTTATTAGTCTGTCCAAACTTACTTACTTTTCAATCTGTTTTTTCCGCAAAGTTAAAGCTATAGTGCGTAGTTTCTGTCTCCCCCATGTGGAATTCTAAGCAATGAGAACAAAACTCACGTACCACCCCCTCCCCTCCTCAACACAGTTGTTTGTAACCAAGGAGGACACAGAAGATTAAAAAAACATGATGGACTCTTCAGAAGAGGTCGTTATCTTCGCTCGATTTTCTGTGCGTGAAAGTCGCCGGATGACAATCTTCTGAACATAGTCATACTGAGAAATACAGAGAGAGTTGTGTGAAGCTGATAGTCTTAATTAACTTTGTATCAACTCATTTGACAGTGGCTTGAACGTAACTGACGTTCATTAATATAAAAAAGGTATGCACTAAAGAATTAAGTATACAAAGTGCTCATTTTCCATTTTGCATGAGAGAAAAAAAAGGTATAGATGAACATCATGGTTCTTGCTTTAACTGTAAAGCATGAAGAGTATAGTTATGATTTACTACACGGCGCTAATGGTGAAGTGATGTGTTTGTGGCTTATTACACTTGTGCTAACAGTGCAAACAGAGTATTAGTTAGCTCAATGTTTAGCTCACTCATCGGGGCAACCTGGCTTCCGCCAGATAGCCGTGCTCATCAGCAGAAAACTCTGAAACCTCTGTATCAGTAGCAAAGGGTTGGAGCTACTATGGCAAAGGCACGATCACCTTTAGGGCCCTACCTTGCACCCGGCGCAGCGCAGCGCAAAGCCTGACGCAAGTGTCTTTGCTAGTTTAAGACCGACGCAGTTGTCAATTTCCCGTCCAGTGGCCACGTTGTTTAAATAGCAAATGCACCTGCACCCATGTTTGCACCTCGTCTTACAGGGAGGTGTGTTCAGGTGAATTCTTGGCGTATTGCCATCTTGAGGCAGCGGGAAGTGATCGCGCCACTGACCAAATAAAACCTGGTCTAAAGTCAGTAGCGTAGCATGTCATTGTTATTTTAACAGCAAATTAGTAAAATGCGCCTATGCTTATGCACAGCGTGCCCACACTATGCTTGTTACACACACAGGGAAGCGCAGCAACACACAAACCTGCAAAAGATTACAAATAAAAATATTACGGTGCAAATCCACCTTCATAATAGCAATGCGCCAAGGTACAAACGCGCCTGGCTTTTAAAGGGAATGGGAGATGACACTCTGATTGGTTTATTGCATGTTACGCCCAAAACACACCTATGAATTAATGAAGACACTAAGTACAACCCTTTTGAACCATGCTTAACTGTGTTGGATGGATTAAATGGATCATTGCTGTTCAAATTCCCCTCACTCCTTGTTTCCTAAAGAAAGCACAGTGATAACTACAATGTAGGATATATATTATTTTTAAATGTCATGCAGTATTTGATTCCAGACATCCATGAATGTCCGCCATGACATGTTTGTCTGTAACATCTAGTTTGAAAATGATCTGTTTTGAAATAATATCCAGTACTACAAATGGTAAGACTATTTTTTTTAATTCAAGCACAGAATGATACTTATTCTATCTGAATGTCTGACTACTTAGAGTATTAAGCCACTATCCTATTCATGAAAACCAAATATATATAGTGTATAAAATCCAGTGGGTTGCTAGGCATTACAGTGGCTCTAACTGTTGCAAGTACATGTGAGAAACAACTGCACAGCCTCTACAGGGAGTTGAGTTTGCATACTCACAGATGATCCATGTGCACAAGAGGCTGCCTCATGAGTCCAGGCTGTTATCAGCCCTGGGTAATGATGAGGGACTAAAATAAAAGGTCATGCGTGGAGAGTCAACTTAATATTACTCAGTGGATTTGGGGCTCCTCTGCGATACTTTTATCACCACGTCATACTGATTTAACTTAAAAGGAGGACATGTGCAGAAGGAATTCATACAGTCTGCACTGCGTCTGTCTTCACTTTCACCTTAACTTGGGACTGAATCCAGCAGAAGAGGGTTTGTGGCTTTCAGGGACTGTCTGTTTTCATTTACATCAGCAGCTCAGAGCTCGCTTTTTGATGGTATCCAGGTGAGATCTGGTGCCAAACACAGGAGCTGAGCTGACAGTACAGCCACCACTGCCCACGAGCTGGCTTTATGTTTTGACATCTGTCATTCCAGGGACAATTAACTGAGCAGGAGTCTGTCAAATTAGGCACATGTGCATCTACTGTGGGAGCAGCATTCTGTTATTCCATTTTCACTTCATTTGTATTGCCTTACTATTGACACAAGGTTCTTAGAGTGAAGATGTCTGTCCATTGTGGCTCTACATCATCCCCCTTAATACATAGCTTATTTACACGGCTACTAGTCTATATCGGTGACGTTTCATTTCCCGGATTGTTGAGGTGCCACCAGAAATTCCGCCGGATGTCCCTCATTTCGGCATTCTCATTGGCATTCTAAACTCTGGTGGATTTATGAAGACTATGGTTAACTGCTCTTTAGATCTCTGCACAGTAAATCTAGAAGGCTAGCTAGACTATCTGTCCAATCTGAGTTTTCTGTTGCACGACCAAAACAACTTTTGAAACGTACACATGTTCCACCAAAACAAGTTCTTTCCCAAGGCTATTTTGCAGAGGCACCGCTGCTCCGTCCGGCGCGTAGCACCACCCAGATGATTGTGATTGGTTTAAAGAAATGCCAATAAACCAGAGCACGTTTTTCTCCCATCCCGGAATGCTGTGTGGACTCGCCAGACCCACACGGACAAGGTCTGGCAATGCCAGACTACACGACTACTGATACAGAGGTTACGCTTGCGTCCCTGTTTGGACGGTTACCTTTACTGCTGATGAGCACGGCTCTCTGGCGGAATCCAGGTTGCCCCAATGAGTGAGCTAAACATCGAGCTAACTAATACTCTGTTGGTACTGTTGCCATTAGCGCCGTGTAATAAGCCACAACCACAACACTTCTACTTCTGCTACTTCTACATGGTCATTGTCCTCAGGGGATACATCTTAATAACTTTGGTGACCCCTGTCCTCAGTCCTACATTTCTACTTGTACATGAGAAACATCTAACGATGATCAGATAGCCTTAACATTTGTCTCTTTTGCAACACCTGGAAGCTGCTTGACTTTCTACTGGATCCATATTCTTCATATTTTTTTTTACGATCTATGATTTTGTCGTCCAGATTGTCTATACTAGGATTT
Organism: Sander vitreus; assembly: GCF_031162955.1. Taxonomy (NCBI): domain Eukaryota; kingdom Metazoa; phylum Chordata; class Actinopteri; order Perciformes; family Percidae; genus Sander; species Sander vitreus. The sequence goes on from NC_135859.1 coordinate 7,074,376, forward strand.
TATTATGTTGGTTATTCGGTACACACAACATCTATTCCATGTCTGTCCATCCTGGGAGAGGGATTCCTCCTCAATTGCTCCTCCTGAGTTTTTTTCTCTCCATTTGATCCCCTTTTGGGGGGTGTTTTTCCTTATCTGAATCTCATTTGCAGCTCCATGACTGGTAAGCGTCTGAGAACAGTAAAATGAATAGTCTGTTAACTGAGTGTGGTGTAATAGACACTGCAGCCTCACGGCAGTGTTCACGTGTCTTTCGACTTTGATTTTTAATTTAATCTTATTTAGTTTAAAACAAAAACGCATGCAGCTTTGGAACTGATTCAATAAGGATGTTTATGTTTAGCACATTAGAAAAGCAGCCTCATCTACGAGATTATAATAGAAAGCATGTGTGTGTGCTTTCCACAGGCCTTTGGGGACAATGTTTTACATGACCTTTCACCACTGCTGCCACAAGCATCAAGCTCTCTGTAGTGTTTCGTACCTGCTGTTAACCAGTTCACACAGTTGGATGTTGAACAGATCCACTGGAGCATGAGATACTGCTGAGATAAATGACAGCTCAATAACAGTTATTGGCGGATAAGATGACATTACAAAATGGTTTTCAGACTGACAGATTTCTGTTCCACAGTTTTATTTGTTACTTTCATGGGAAACTTAAATAATCCCTGTGGGAAGATTGGGTTGCTGCATTAATAAACAGTATCAACAAATAGTTTTCTCTCATTCCTTTCCCACTTCCTCTCTCACCCCACCCCACCTCATCAAACCTAACCCAGTCATTCCTTCACATCCAATCTTCTTTCTATTCACTTCTTTTATTCACTAACTTTCCTCATCTAAAAATACCTTTTTATTTCTATACTATCCCTGCTAGAGCTCCCTCTTCGATTCAGCCTGTCTTGTAATAGTCTACATCCACGACGTTCCACTTCCGGGATTGCGCCGGATGTCCTTCTTTTCGGCCGGATGTCCGTTACCTTCTGCTTTCTTTGTGTTGGCGTTCTCCGGTGGATTTATGAGGACTATGGTTAACTGCTCCTCAGATCTCTGTAGAGTAAATCCAGAGAGCTAGCTAGACTATCTGTCCAATCTGAGTTTTCTGTTGCACGACTAAAACAACTTTAGAACGTACACATGTTCCACCAAAACAAGTTTCCTTTCGAGGCTATTTTTCCAGAGGCACCGGGGCTTCGTCCTGCGCTTAGCGATGCCCAAGAAGATTGTGATTGGTTTAAAGAAATGCCAATAAACCATAGCACGTTTCTCTAGACTATGGAAATGTCACCAAATTTCCCCACTGACACAAAGATGCCTGGCAACAAAACCTACCCCCAAACAGATGTGATGTAATGCCCTCTTGAAACTCCATTTGAACTACAATGCCTTTCCAGTGTAGCAACTTGGGCTGTCTTTAAGCTGTTTTGAGTTCTATTGATTTGGACACATTTTGCGTAACTGCTGCATTCTGAGCACCAATGATCCAGTGGCAACCCATGAAACAGATTAGGTTACTAAAATCCAAGTGAATCCTCATATTTGACACAGGCCCTATTGACCAATTACTCCCCAACTTCCCCTTCTTCAGAGGGATCCCCTCTGTGAAAAGAGTCCCAGTGTGAGCTGATGAGTGTGACTGTGGAAATGTTTTCACCACACTGCTGCCCTTGTCTAAAGGATCTTCATGCTTTGTCCCTCTCAACATAATTTGGGGGGTTTTCCTGGTCTGAACCATGATATCATCGTGCTTTTTCTCAGACTCAGCATGTTGCGTGGGGGGTAATGAAGCTTCACTAGGTCAAGACTCCCACCCATTCTTCTTGGATCTCTGCAAAGCTGATGAGAAGTTCCATTACATCTCTTGTGAGCTTGTGTTGCTTCAGCTGGGAGAAACGTTTCATTGTTACACCCTTTCCATTGCAGGTTTGGGCTAATGACGCAGCAGCATGGCAGCAGCGTGAAATCTGCTGCAACCTCAAGCAGTGTTTGTGATGAGAGAGTAGTTAAACATGGTGCAAACTGGAAGGGGCGCAGACAGAGCACATGAAGATGATTCATGATCTGTAGACATGGAAGACTTCAATTTGGGCCCAGCAACAAGGTAAAAACAAAACTGGGCAACATTATTTTGTAAGTGTTACTTTATTATACTCAACACATTATTTGCAAAACACTTTTCACACTATAGTCATGTAACACAAATTGCTTCACATTATAAAAACAAGGACAAGAATGTCATCCCCCCGCCCGCACACATACACACACACACACATACACACACACACACACACACACACACACTTTAAGTAACAGGCAATAAGAACATGAGGTGAGGAAATGTTATATAATGAATGACCACTACCTGCATAAAACTCAAAACTCAACTTTGCAATGACGATATCTATTATTGCCAGAACGTGTTTGCACAAATGCCAAAACGGCATAGGCACTCACTTCTCTCTATCCAAGCAATAAATGAATAAACCATTTTTCTTCTTAAAATGTCCAATCTGTAAGTAGCCATAAAAGAAACATTTGTCGGACATTAGATGGTCTTTATTGCTAGGTTAAAGCTGCATTATTGAATATAGTGTTTTCTGTTGACATTGTCTCTTTTGACAATGTGAAATTGATTAATTTGCAATTATTTATCATCAACTCTGCAGAACTGAAGATTTCAGATGTAATTATTCTGGTTGACAAAAACAAGACTCCAATGGAATGATAATGTTGCTCTCTGTTTTCTGGAATTGTGTGTAGGCAACAGTCTGCTAACATGTTGGTCATAGAAAGTTCATCAGACAATGTCAAGGCTGTATGTCTGGCAGCTTGAGTCTTCCCACCTCCTAGTTGCAAAAAAATTATTGATGCAGCTTTAAAATAAAAAAAGAATGTTACTGAAGCAAGCACACTGTAGGCTACATATATGATATACTATACTGTGGTGGTGGAACATGGTCTGGAAACCAAGCATTGACTTATGGTGTTGAATTGATATTAATTATAATGCTAATGGTGTGGGCAGGAGGTTGCATCAACCAGAGGAACAGAACATAAACTGTATGTAAAATAAGTCCAAAAGTATAAAGCCTTGCTAGCAGGCCACCCGTAATAAAATGTGTCCTGAGGGTGGAGCGAGATGTAATACTGCTCACTTTTAATGTTTCCTGTATAGAAGTGGACATTTTGTCCTGATGGAGGCGCCACAGTAAGGGTCCTAATATTCCAAAATATCTGAAGGATGGATGGACCGACGTCAGCATGGTGATGATGGTGATGTTACCATCACATGCTGCAAATGGGGCAAAAAACTTTGTGTGACACTACTAACAACTATTTCCAGGATGTAGTAGCCCCAACCCTTTTGACCTAGTAGTAATACTAGGTAATACCTAGTAGTAATCTTTCTCACATATTTTCATTTAAATCATTTTCGGAGGTAAGATTCACAGTTTCTTTTAGTTTTTATTTTACCTTTATTTTACCAGAATGCTTGGAACAAAGGAAAAAATTCCAGACTCTGCTCTTGCTATAGCTTCACCGTTTATTCACAGAAAACTAACATTTCGCTCTCTCTGGACCTTTATCAAGAGTACTTATTTTTTTTTCAAGATTATTTTTGGGGCTTTTCCACCTTTAATTTTTGACAGGACAGCTAGGTGAGTAAGGGCAGAGAGGGCGAGAGGAAAGACATGCAGGAAGTTTGTCACAAGTTGGATTTGAACCCTGGACCTCTGCATCGAGGAATAAACCTCTCAGTATTACGTGCTCCTGCTCTACCACTGAGCCAACCTGGCCACCGCCAAGATTATTTTAAACAACAGACACAATCGGGCTTAAATAGATTTTTACAACCTTTATTTTACCAAAAATATTCCCATTGAGATCCAGAATCTCTTTTACAAGGGAGCGGAAAACTCGAATCAGAGACAACATAAGCAAATATTAGAAATAATACTAAACAAAAAGCTGTAGCAGAAAAATGTTTTTCTACTTTCCTATTCTATTAATATTCTCATGACCCCTTAGATTTATTTTACAACCCCTTTGAGAAGTCCCAACCCCCAATTTAGAACACTGATATTAGAAAACCAAATAACTGCAAACTAGGTACAGTAGTGGTTTAATTACATTTAGTAAAATTACTCCTCAACTCTTCTCATTACAATATGTATATGATGTTTGGTTAGATGTAAGTATGTGTCATAAACATGACACAAGAAAGGTTTTACAAGCATACATCCTCAAGCTAGACTGTTTGTTTTTATAATGGGCATCTTACATGAACGTTAGTGTGTGTTTTGGCTTTGTTACTTGGCTAGAGAGCTCAGATCTTTTTGGAGGAGGCATGTTGATGGAATTTGTGGGAATGTGAGATCGTTCAGGCCTCTTGGTGTTACCTGCACTCACTGAGGACAGATTGAAGTTTTTCGAGTTGAGTAAGACATTTCTCCTGGGAGGAGCCTAACATGATTTCCACACATTCTTACCAGTGTGAACAGTATGAGTGTTATAAATCCCCTGATGTGCTCTGACCCCAGATAAATTTCACATAAAAAACATGTTTCCATGTGGTGCTTTTCAAAGAGGAAGCAATGCTTTTGCACATGATGCGCTAGCTCTGAGAATATAACCTTTTGCACAGTGCAGCCCTATATTGTGATGAGAGACGAGTAATCGCCACAGTAGAGGAATGTGTGTTTGTTTCTGAAACTGCACTGGAATCCAAAAACTAACTACTCATGTCCCACTGAACCACTGCTGTGGTCTTCAAAACCCAAACATGAACATGCATGCACACTGCGGTTTTAGAGTGTGGAACTGTGGGTAAAGTCTGCAACCCTCAATTTGGCAACCAAATGTGCCACTAAAAAGGTTCTTTTAGGTTCTAAATGACTTTGCAATACAGTAAAAACGATTGCCTATAGTAAACCTGTTATTTTTTTACTATAACGCTAACCATACGTAACAAACTCGAACATTAAGGTTTGGCAGCTGTATTGTTAAACCAGTTTTATACAGTCTATGGTTACACCCAATACTTCAGTTATACACTAAATGAAAATAACAACATATCAAACATACCATGCAACATGGATCAATTGTAGTAACAGAGCAAGATGATAGCCATTGTTGTGGTACCCGTTATCTCTAAATAGGGCTTCAGGCTTTGTCTAGTCTCGCATTGCCAAACCTTCCTCCACAGCACTGCGGAGGAAGGTCTGGTTAGTCCACACAACATTCCAGGATGAGAGAAAAACGTGCTCTTGTTTCATTTCAAGTCATTTCTTTAAACCAATCACAATTGTCTTGGGTGGCGCTAAGCTCCGGACAAAATGACGGTGCCTCTGCAAAAAAACTTGTTTTGGTGGAACATGTGTACATTCAAAAGTTGTTTTAGTTGTGCAACAGAAAACTCAGATTGGACAGATAGTCTAGCTAGTTGTCTGGATTTACCCTGCAGAGATCTGAGGAGCAGTTAACCATAGTCCTCATAAATGCACCAAAGTCTAAAACGGCAACACAAAGAAAGCGGAAGGTGTGGGACATCCAGCCGTAAAGAGGAACATCCGGCGGAATTTCCGGCGGCAACGGAGCAATCTCGGAAGTGGAACGTAGTCGATATAGACTAGGCTTTGTCAAGCCAGCTAAGGCAAAGAAACCCTGGCCTTGCAAACTTTCATAAGGAACACCCCTCAGGACCATGCTTCTGTATTTATGCTTGACACAATACAGGGCAGATAAATAAAGGCTAATGGTGTTCTTCTGTTGCAATATCCCACCCTGAAAGTGGCCAACAACTTCACAGAAGCTACTGCAAACAGTTGCATGTGGTGTCATTCAGCCATTAGAAATACACAAACACAACTGGTGTTTACAAGCTGACACAGCTGCTCCAACCAGCCAAACATGAAGGGATGGGTTATAAATTTCAATGACACGTTAATGTATGAGGTGTCTCGTGTCCTTTTCACACTCACAAGAAACACAAGTTTAGTTGCATTAATTTGTAAGTCAGCTGATCAAAAGCCTTGGCAGTTGGCTGGGCTGAGGGCATTTCTAGTAAAAAAGGGCTGTTGACTGAGATCATCTTGCATTTGGCTTTGTTGACTCGTGCAGGGTTATTAATGCAGCATTTTGACTTATCAGATATGGATAGTTGAAACACTCCAAAACACTCCTAACATGTCCTCAGCGGACATTAGACTCTCATTACTGCAAACCAATCCAGTCTGAAGTTCTCTAGACAAGCACAGCATGTGTGTGTGTGTGAGTGTGTGTGTGTTGTGTCTCTTGACGCACTAGGCAGAGCAATCAAATTTGGATTTCAACACCATGTGAAGAAAAGGTTCACATTACAAAATAAAAGTTCACTGCAGAAAGATATTATTTAGAAAACACAAAAAAAAGATCTGTTTTAGTTTACAGTTGATTTATTGATCAGTGTTTTACTTATAATGCAATGCTCTTGCAACAGTGCTGTATCAGAGATGTTCACGTGTCTCTGAGTCCAAGTCAAGTCTCGAGTCTCTGAGCTACAGTCCAAGTCAAGTCTCGAGTCTCTGAGCTACAGTCCAAGTCAAGTCTCAGGTCTCTGAGCTACAGTCCAAGTCAAGTCTCGAGTTTCTGAGCTACAGTCCAAGTCAAGTCTCGAGTCTCTGAGCTACAGTCCAAGTCAAGTCTCGAGTCTCTGAGCTACAGTCCAAGTCAAGTCTCAGGTCTCTGAGCTACAGTCCAAGTCAAGTCTTGAGTTTCTGAGCTACAGTCCAAGTCAAGTCTCGAGGCTGTGAGCTAGAGTCCAAGTCAAGTCTCAAAGCTGTAAGCTACAGTCCAAGAAAAGTCTTGGTTATAATGAGTGTTGTATCACCTGCGACCTAATTTACGACCACAAGTTCGCCAAACAAACGCTCATTCATCTTTTCATCACATATAGCGAACGACAGTGGGAGTTACGGTGGATTTCCACCAACTGCGGATCGGCTCCGCTGCGTGTCGGCTCCGCTGCGTGTCGGCCGTATTTGTTGCGGAACGGCTGCGGCCATGACTGACAGCTCAAGTCACTAGGACCCACGAGATCTCGCAAATTCACGTATGATTGCGCGATATAACGGGATGTAGTTTCTATAAACAGAACCACGAAACCAACAACAGTTTGTTTCCATTGCGACTTCAGGCCTGTCTCCGCCCATTATGACGTTTTCAAGGTGTAGTGCAGGGAAATATGATGCCCCGTGAGCATGGTGTATTTTATTTTGAAAATTAACCGGATGTTTTATTTTGCTTCTGTGCTTGACTTCCTGTCCCGCACTATCTGCCCTGTGCTGAATTGCAGCTCAACAAGCAGTACAGGCAATGTGACACTTTTGAGAAATTTCTTAGTTGGCATATCCAATATAATGAGTCATCTTTGTCGCACATGTCTATGGCTCTCACTCCTCCAGACAGACACTTCTGTTTTCATGTGAAAAGTCTTATCCAGGGGCCTCGGACTAAGGGGAAAAGGGACTGAGTAGGGCCCTTATGTGAAGAGGGCCCACACAGATACTAGAATAATTAGATGTGGATGTGTGGATGGTTCCATAGAGAATGTACAGGGTCCAGAATGTTGTGCTACGCCCCAGCCTGTATCTCCAGTTATGCCATTTTTATGATTTTGCTTTTTATGGTTGAATCTAGCATCAGTACATTTTTAACTTTGAAACACCTTTGGATCAAAAAAATGCATTGTATTGTACAAAGGCTATTGTTCTGAGCTCCTGACAAGCTGCCATTTCAGAGACACAAGGTTTCCCATGTTAAGTCAAGTCAATATAGCCCAAAATCACAATTTTTTTTTTAATCTCAGAGGGCTCTCTATCCATAGACCCCCGAAATGTATAAAGACAAACTTAAACAAAAATGAAGACAAGGGAACTCTCTTCCAGGACAGACAGACACACAAAAGGTTTTTACAGAGTAAGAAGAAGTAGCATTAGTAGAGTTACAACATGGAGAAAGATATAGATATAACATTATTTATCTCAAAGGGTAATTGCTCTGCAGCAGTTGTAGTACAAGAGTACAAATATAAAATAACAATAAGGTGCCTATCCAAAATATATACAACGCCAAAAAACTGTATGGATCATAAAATTTAAATAGGAGAGGATCAGTTAAGGTTGGTTGGGTTAGGTTATGTATGTACAATATCAAATCTGTGGTCTGGATTCCTATCCCTGTAACCCAACCTCTGTGTGTGTGTGTGTGTGTGTGTGTGTGTGTGTGTGTGTGTGTGTGTGTGTGTCTGTGTGATCAAGCTGCTCAGATATTGGCTATTGATTGGTTATTGATTACTGTTGGCCGTTCTTGTCAGATGAAGACTTAAACCCGATGATCTCAGCTTGTTTAACTGAAAGTTAAAGTGTGCATGGTTAATTCAGAATGTCATTATTATGTCCGTGAGATTGCACATTATGTCCCATAAGTCAGTTGTAATAACTGTTATCCACAAGAGAACAGGCATGGTAGGAGAACAGGTGGTGAGGAGGGGGAGGAAGCAGTAGGATAGGAAGGTTGAAGCAGGAAGATGGTGGAAGAGGTGCCCCCTCGTCAAATCTATTGAAGAATAGATAGAAATCGTTGGCCCAGTCCAGGTCCCCCCTTGTTGTCTGTTTACCAGTCTGCCTTGTAGCCAGTGATGCTCGTCATGCCACTTCACACATCCTTTGTGTTGTTCTGTTGGAGGTTTTGTTTCGGCATCCTCCTAGCTGTAGGGGCTGGCCTGGTGTATCCCGTACCTTCTTCCCGACCTTGACAGAGAGAAAAGGACAGTAAAAAAGGCTGTTGTGTAAATATCCTTTAGGCAGGGTAGGGCACTGTATATTGTATGTTTAGCCGATCGAACCACTCTTTGCAGGGCCTTGCTGTCCTGTTCGGTGCTGTTTCCGTACATGTAATAATGTTCCCCATCAGCAGAGGCGGAAAAAGTAATAAAATAGACAGAATTTTGGGATGGTAGGCAAACTGTAATAGATCCACTGTGGCCACTGGGCGGTCATGTTTTCTTGGCACAGGAATGATGATGGACTTAAAGCACGTGGGTATGACAGACTGAGCCAGCAATGAATATCATTTTGAATACCGGTGCTAGTTGGTCAGAACACTGTTTGGGGATCTGCCCACTGATACCGTCAGGTCCTGCTGCTTTTTTGGTGTTCACATGCTTGAAAACCCTTCTGATGTCATGCTCAGGAAAGGAGATAGGTGTGAGCGGTGCACCCACTCAGTTTGCCCTTCTGGAATTGCAGTTCAACTTTCTGAATTCCCTTTTTTCCTCCTTTACCGCTCTTCTCACATTGTAGGCTGCTGCTTTATAATTGTCCCAGACTGCAGTATTAATTTGTAGGCTACAGTGTGTGTGTTTATGGTGTTACAGATGGTTCTGGTAGTATAAATAAAAAAAATATGGATTTACAGTACATACAGTATAATGTAAGTAGTATTATGTAGATTTGGCATTCACCCTGGTCAGTGCTCTGTATCTGGTTTCTGATCATGCACAACTAAACAATTTTTTTTAAATTAAACCCCCTTCCATGGACAGTGCCACAAGGTTAGGCATGCCAAAACCTTAAATAAAAAACCTTAAAACTTAAATATTTTATGGAAAATAATCTCAGAATGAAATAGCACAATGGCGATTTCAAGTTTGCGAGCAGAGTTCACTTCCCGGCGAAAACAATATACTTTTAACCAGGAAACGCTCGTTCCTTGGGAGTGTTTTAATCCAAACCACAATGTTTTTCCTAACCTTAAGTTGTTTTGGTGCCTACACTTAAAGGAACACGCCAACTTATTGGGACTTTAGCTTATTCATTTCAACCGGTAGCTTAGCCTAGCACGGATCCTGAAGGTAATTGGTTCCAACTAGCCTACTGCTCCGAATAAGTGACAAAATAACGCCAACATGTTCCTGTTTACATGTTGTGATTTGTATAGTCACAGCGTGTACAAATAACAAGGTCACATGAGACACAGCCATCTTCTAACCGTATATAAACTGGGAACTATAGTCTCAGAAAAGCGAAGCATTTCTACTCTCTGTCCGGTGCTTCTCAGGTGCAAGCATATCACTCCACCCAAGTAGCAGAAATAGCAGTGCTTCGCCTTTCTGAGAATATAGTTCCCAGTTTATACGGTTAGAAGATGGCTGTGTCTCACACCTTCAGGATCCGTGCTAGGCTAAGCTACCGGTGGAGCCGTCGGAAAGAGCTACAACGCGCACGGAGATGAGAAGGGTATGTATGGACTTATCTAACTGTGGGGGTTACGGTGAATAAGCTTCAGTCCTCAGCTGGCTCGCAGTCACCTATTGGCGGCTAAAAAAATTTTTTAATTTTCATCATCTTTATGGTGGGAGGAAACTGGAGCAACCCGGGGTAAACCCACACAAACACGAGGAGATTTAGGCTACATTTACATTGCTACGTTTTTGTTTTTTTGGGCCAAAAATGTTTTTAGCTCCAGTAGAAGAACAAATCTCTGTTTACACTAACACGCCCAAACCAAAATATCTTATCAACATTCTGGTATACTGGGCATAAACAGGAGTCAGCGTGTAGACTCCACCCCATTGCTGATAGTTGGCTAACATTAGTAGCTTCAGAGGCCATCCACACGGAGATGCTTTTTGGTGTAAACACATGTTTTGCATCGTTTCGGCCAATCGTCCAAACGAATCCTGTAAACGCGCTGCCTGAAGACGCAGTTTTTTTAAACCTGGTCCCAGGGTGAAAAAATTTGAAAACGCTGCCCTCGCGGCTTCGTTTGGACGGCAAAGCCGCATACTTGCTTATCGATGATGTCATCGCCACACCCCTCGACCTCTAGCCTTCGACCTATTACCCCGCGACGTCTCATAATAACAGCACGTACATAAACATGCATCCGTCCTAATGCCCACGACGACACGGCACTGTAGCATATAGCTAGCTAGCTTGTGTTTGGTTTCTTCTTCTACTGTCTGTTTGTATACAGCGCGCAAGCTTTATGCGCCTCTTCTTCTCCGTTTTTGGTGAATTTCTGTTGCAGAAACAACGCCACCTATAGACCTGGAATATGAAGTAGCGTGTTGAGTCATTTACAAATGGAGCTGTTTGGACGCTAACTTTCTTGGAACGATGCCAGGGAAGACGGGGAAAAAAAAGATTGTTTTGGTACGTGTGGACATGGCCTTAGTCTCAGAGAACGAGACGTTGTGACCGATAAGACCCAATCAGGAAGATAAACATTGGCGTCAAGGTCGGTGTTGCCGAAGGTCAAATTTGGAAATCGCAAACTCTGCATTACAGACTCAACATATAAATTATCAATCAACATACATTTGTGTAAATAAACAGTAGTTTGTGTATCTTTTCGGATGCACTAAGCTGTAATTTTCAACGTCACTTCCTGAGAGCCTCCTTGCTGTTGAAGACGCGTAACAATCGCCAGATAACGCTTACATTACTGAAAGAGGGAGAATAACTAGAGTGAGAGTCGTTTAAATATGTATAAATGAAAATGAGAGCATTGTTGATCCTTGGTTTCTCTCCGTTGGTCTGTTATGAACGTTGTTACTAACGCAGTGTATTGTGGGATACTTATGCCGGCGTAGTGTCCAGTATTGCAAACTGTAATATTTTAACAGAAGTAGTATGCACTTCACTTACTATTGCTTTCATACTATTGTTCGATTCGGACACACTAAAAAATCTCACATACTGTTTTAGCTACTATATCGCGTGTTACTGTGGGACCTCGGACGCAGTATGAGTTTGTGCTGTGACTTGTGATGGTAAATCACAGATTCTTGGGAAGTTGGATTAAACTGGTGCTGATCAAAGGCAGCAATGATCTCACAAGCAAAAGTATTTCTTATCTGATCACTCGATTAATTGATGGAATAATCGGTAGCGATTACTTATGCTTATGCTGTGTTCGTTGACATCGGAAAAACATTTTTCCGAGTGAAAACGTCATCATTTACGTCACTTCCTGTGGGAATTAGAGGTGGGAAACTCGGACTAGATTTTGCTAACCGAGTTTCCCAGTTGGTGACGCGTTGTTGACAACTGACGTTTGATGTAGGCAGAGGTGTCAAAAGTATTCACATTCATTACTCAAGCAGAAATATAGATACTAGGGTTTGAAAAGACTTCTGTAAAAGTTGAAGCATCAACCCAAGCTTTTTACTCAAGTAAAAGTGTAAAAGTACTGGTTTCAAAACTACTTAAAGTATAAAAGTAAAAGTAATGTAAGGGGGAAAAAATGCCATTAAGGACAAAAGCTTAGCCCCCACAAGGGCCTATAGTGCACTACCCCACCTCCACACAAAAAAGGAGCACCTTGTTCAATTGTATTTGTCTGTTCTGTATGTTCGAAAATATAAAATAATAAAAAGTTGATCTTAAAAAAAAAAAAAAGGAGCACAAGGCGACATTAAAGAATACAGTCACACTTTTACACTGTTTAGCTGTCCGCATTTTAACCGTGTTCAATCCAGCTACTAGCTAGCGGTAGGCTAACGTTACCTGCTGCTAAGTGTAGTGTTAACTAGTGTTAACGTAGTTGTGACGTAACAGCCGTTATATATGTTAACGGTTATTTTCAGGTTTTATTTTGAGGGTCTTTTAAAGTTATTACATGCTGTCTCAGCTAGCGGTTAGCCGAATTAGCTGTTAGCTAAACTAACGTTAGCTTCCTTTGTTCAGTGGTGCGTGGTGGGTTATGGGATGAGTAGTTCCTTCGCTCTGAGATGACGATATGTACACAGTCTTGTACCTTTGACTTTTTGGGGATTTTCTGTTCGTTTTTTTACTCGAAATGATACGTTGTATGCTTATGAGTCACGTACCACCTGGTTAGCGTAAGGCATGGTCTAAAACTCTTTATGTACGGATTTTTCCAGACGTCAATGGGAGAAATGACGGGAAATTTACTTCTGGAACCCAAGGTCTCTCAGAGGAGGGACGGGTCTGTTGAGCTCTATTAGGTCTGTGCAGGTGTGATGGATCATGTACAAACCAATAGGGTGTTGGAATGGTATATGTTTATACTTCTCATCCAACCACGATTTATCTGGATTGTTTTTTTGTGTGTGGTTTTTTGAATGATGACAAGCCGGAATGAAAACAAACTGAAATAGGCATAACGAGGCTATTTTTAAAATGTAAGGAGTAGAAAGTACAGATAATTGCGTGAAAATGTAAGGAGTAGAAGTAAAAAGTCTGCTGTAAAATAATAACTCCAGTAAAGTATAGATACACAAAATTTCTACTTAAGTAAGGTAACAAAGTATTTGTACTTTGTTACTTGACACCTCTGGATGTAGGCGACTTTGGTTCACTGAACATATTTCAATGACAAACAGTTTATTGTGGACAAATGTCTCTGCCAAGAAACATACACAGACATAACATGTTTCAAATTATTCAAAAATAGGCCCATGTATAAAAAAAACAACACCTTATCCATGTCCTTTCCCGTTCATTGTCCTGCAGATAACACAAATAAACACCTGTCCATGTGCTGTTTGTATGCTCGCATAAGAAAACAGCAGCACATCTTTTATTATTGTGGCCTCCATGTTTTCACACACCTGATGCTCTAGGCTACGGCCAACAGTTGGTGGCAGTCATGCAGCAAGTTGTTATGCCAAACGCCAATATAACAGAAGGAGAAGAACAAGCATCCCGACCATGTGAACGCTGGCAGTCGGAAAAACAACGTAATCACGGGGGCGGTCCCTGTTATTCCCAGGTGGCGTGAAGGCAGCATTAGAACCACCCTCCATAGTTACTGTTGCTATGACTGTCAGGAAGGGATGGAACTTTCAAAGTAAATTTCAAATAAAAACATAGATCTGTTTTTGTAAATCAATGTCACTCCATAGAAATAGTATGAACACATACACATTTACTCCCACACAGATCAATGTAAAAACGTATGAATAACTATCCAAAGAAATACAAAAAAACAATTAGCAAAGAAAGTATTTTTTCTTTTTGGTGAAAGTACTGTTTGTTTGACCTATCGACCACCCCAACCTGCCTCCTTACATGGAGCTCTTATACTTTGTCACCTGACTTTCTGCTTTGCTCCTGTCATAATTGCTATAGCCACTAATGGGCGCCACATAACAACAAACGTAAATATAGATCGTGATTACAGCATGTAAAGACAAATAATACAACAGTTAGAACAGTCTGGTAAGTTCAGAGAATTAAATTACTTTACTGTAATGCAGCCTTTAAAACCAGGAAAAGACAAACACTTGTGTCATATTACAATATTATGATATCCGAAATGTAAGACAATATCTAGCCTCATGTATCGATACATTGCCCAGCCCTATATCAAAGTTACTTTGATGAGAGAAAGTAGTAAGAGTGATTGGGTGACGCTCAGGTGGTGGTATAACGTCACATTCAAAATTGAAATTAAGGAGCTGTATAACTTGTTAACATGGATGGTTAATACCCCCCGAAAAACCAGCAGTGCCCAGTGAGTTTTTACAGCAGGGAGATATGGGTGTCCGAGTTGGGGAAAGAATGACACAACTGATTCAACGGTATTAGCGTCTTTTTGATGACTCAATGACAAAGCTAAAGTAAATGGTTAAAATACTATACTGTCAGAAAGGCTATAAGTTAGCCTTTAGTTTTACACTATTTAATTAACTGAAATCATTACACAGTCATTTATGTTTGTGGTTAAAAGGAAATGTTGACAGTTTTAGCCAAAACTGTCCCTATAGATGTCTGACATAAGCAGAAAACAGGTTGAAGAACTGTATGTTCTTCTTTATGGCCTGTGATAGGATTTTTTTCCTTTCTAATTAAGCGTCTGTTAACACTCATTTTCACTCAGGTTTTCAGAACTATGTCCTCTGCATCCACTCCTGCTGACATTTTTCTCCATAAAGCAACTCAGACAATTCCCCAGAAAGAATGTCCTGGAATTATTCATGCTTTCATGCTCACTTTGCTTTCCTCTCTGTTTTACAAGTGAAATGAAGCAGGCTCTGCCAACATCTGGCAGTAAATCTACTTTCATATTTGACTCTTTATCATTCAGTGTGCTGGGATCCGCCACATGATCCCTTCCTCTGGGGACAGCAGCATCCAGAAACTGGATTCCTTTCATTGATATGCTTGGCATAGCTAACCTTATGGGTGAAATCACTGCCACGCCGGAAGTCTGGGCGTCTGTGTTCCCGTCCCTTGTCTCTAGAGGTAGAATTACTGCTTACTTTTATCCAAAGAACTGAAGCTCTGCATATGAGCCGACAGCAGAAATATTTGCTGTGGTGTGTAAACCATGACGATGACCACAGGCTGCTTTCTTTTGTCCTGAATGCTTGTTCTCTTAGGTCAGTGCATAAGGCAACCTGTGAAAGGGTAGAGATATGATTCCCTTTTGTTTTTCATAACGCTCCATATGTGTTTGCAGGATGTCAAATTCATTCCCTACTAATTAGATTAACCACATCTTGAGCACAGATGATGATAACAGCATTCCATTTTGGAACATGATGAAGAGGGCTTTAAGGTGCATCAGCCTCCATTAAACAAAGCATGAGTCATTATAAGGCTATAATGTACCTCACTTCATGTTTCACAACATGGTCAGTTCCCCGAGTTGTCTTTTGTCAGCTCCACAGTTGTAATTTGACATCTGTAAGAGGCAGCTTTAGGTGTTGAATATTTGACATTTCCCCATTGATCTGGAAGCATTAAGTGCATTAAAAATGCTAAATCTCATACAGTGGTGAAACTGATCTGCACTGCTGGATGTGTGTCAGTGTGACCTAACCAGAGGGGATTACACAGGGTTTTCCCCCTTCTGACATCAGGGTGAAATTGATTTAAGCAGCAGTTGGCCTCAATGCATCACATTTGCTGTCAAGAGTGTGACCATGCTCTGAGTAGTGTCACCCTTCAAAAATGGGTAATTTTCAACACTTGGGTGAAAGATTGGTGGTTAGCATTAGCTGGCTGGAAGGGTTCTGTCTTTGCATGTTTTCCCCATGTCTCCATGAGTTTCCTATCATAGTGCAAAGACTGGCAAGGTTAGGTGTCTTGAAAACTGTTAAATGGACTGCCCATAGTTGTGAATGATTGTGTACATATGTGCTAGCTCTGTAATGGACTGGCAACCTTTCAATCTGCGCAAGGAATGCTTTTGCAACCCTGAACAAGTTGTTTTTTTTTACCTATGTGAATGTTGTTTTGAGAGTATAACACAACCCAGAGATGCACTGAAACCTTTTCTTTTCAAAAACACGACATGTATCACTATATAAAATATTTCTAGGAGAGGACAGCAGCAGTCTGTTTTTCATTTTAAATAATGTATAATATAATGCTGAGGATTAAACTCTAATAATCCACCTGGGTGAATTGGCTCCATAATGGTAATTTGAAATAGAATAATATTCAGTTATTATTAAGTTTCAATATAGTCTGGATCAACAGAAGTACATTTTCAGGATAAAGCCTGACATCCGGCTTGTGACTCTCTGTTTGATGCCATTCTCAAAATCCCTTTGCCACAGGAAACAACAACAACCTTCGAGCTAGCAAGCTACACGCTGAAAATGGCAACTTTTAAAGAAATTTTGCATTGTGCAATAAGGCAGGCCTGCTTGGTTCTTTCGGTGAGTGATGGTAAAGATTTACAAAGAATATGTTTATGGCATTTACTATCTAACTGGGACTTTCTGGACCGATTGGCGGGATTGCTATTGACAAAGTAAACATGGCGATACACTTGTAAAAGCGTATTACTTTTAACCATATATGCAGCTAATAGAGTTTTCATTAACATTTTCAAATTGTTATTAAATTACATTATTATTTTAACATGGCGTTGGTATTTAAGTATGTGTGTGGGGAAAATGTTCCACAAAAACAAGTTGCTTCCCGAGACGTGATTGGTTTAAAGAAATGCATACAACACAGTGCGTTTTTTTTCTCCTATCCCTGGTGCAGCCAGACGTTACTTCACAGCGCTGTGGAGATATGTCCTGCAATGCGAGACTAGCTTCAATATAATATACTGCATGTATAATGATTTATAGGTAGGTTAAATCATGGCAAGCTCTGAACTGTTTTGTTTCTGCTGGGATTGACCCAGAGAGGTGGCCACGTGACTCTTGTCATGTTGCTCTCTCTCTGATGCCAGACATGATAATAGATTCCTTCTCCTCTCAAAATGTGAAACATGTTGCACAGGATCACCAGTCCATACTCACACTAGAACACAGCAGGTACAGGTCAAAAGACACATTGAAAGGACACCTGACTGTTGCAGCATTGGATAGTTTCACTGGCCATTTCGAATGTAGGGGCCAGGCTGGAGCCACATGCGACTTTATGGTTACCAAACATTTTAAGCAACAAGTATTACATACCACTAACCCTCTATAGGTTTTAGATCTACAAAAGACTAACGATACACATATAACCATAAACACAGGAATACATTTTCAGTGTTAACCTACATTTTATTTATCACTGCACATGAATAATATCGCCTCTTTGGGGATAAAGCTTAAAAATGTATGAATATATTTGCCACAGTTAGGAAGGGCCAGAGGGGGGTCGAGGCTTAATATTCTGGCGGCACTGGCCACCCTTGCCCCCCCCCAGAACCGCCACTGGATAGTTTGTCCAATTAAGGCTATGTGTGTATAGACATAACACCCTCTCAGCATTAAACACTTTGAGGGAAGACTCATTTTTCAAGCTTTCTCATCAGCTTAATGATTCAAATGCTTCCCAGATCACTACCAGAAGTCCCCTCTTGTATTGTCTGATGAATAAAGCCTGTGTGTGAATGCAGGAGAAAAATGCGTCAAAGCCTTTAGCCTCCAGGCAACAGCTGTCTGTGGTGCATGCAATGGTGGCAGAAGATCTGACCGTCAAAACAATGGTCACATTCTTTATTAGCCTATATTCAGGCTGTTGTCACTCAGCCAGCATTCCTCAAGGCCAGGGGAGTAACTGGCTTTGTGCTGAATGTCAAGTATGTCTGGGATTGCGTGGCACCATCAACAAAAGCCTAGATCAAAGCCTTTGCTAAATGCCATTCACTTTTTGCACAGTTACAACTAAATACAAAACTCAGAGCAAACAGTTTTCCTAAAGTGGTGCTGGAAAGTCACGGTGGCTTTAATTCAAACAACGTAACTTCTAAAAGACAGCCCATTTCAAGGGAATTATGTATTTCCACCTTTAAAGGTTCTTCTTTCAACCAACATTACTATTGAGTGGCGATCAATATAGTTCAGTGCAATCTACTCAATTTAATTAGATTCAATTCCAAACACTTGGTGTAATCTGAGGCAAGCTAGATTCTGCACACAAACAATTGATTTACACACATGAAAAACTATCTAAAAATACAAATATGATTTGATAGTGTTAGAGTTGAAATACATAAGGATTCATGGCAGTTTCCAATCTGTAGCTGGCCGACAATATCCAGCACCACGAAAGCACATTGTATCAAAAGTGTCAAAGTGCAAGTGCATTTATCAATCTATACCTAATATAGTGTACAGTAAACTGAATTGAATTCAGTCTAAAAATCCCATTAAATTGCCCCATTATGAATTATAGTTTGGTATAATATGGGAGGCGTCAGCTGTAGCTAGGGTTAGAGTTAGAGGCTTTACTCGATATTCAGAACATTGATAAAGCAGGTGTGTTTAGATATAGTGGAGTAATGGCATCCTC
Organism: Sander vitreus; assembly: GCF_031162955.1. Taxonomy (NCBI): domain Eukaryota; kingdom Metazoa; phylum Chordata; class Actinopteri; order Perciformes; family Percidae; genus Sander; species Sander vitreus. The sequence goes on from NC_135859.1 coordinate 7,093,140, forward strand.
AATAGAGAATGAAGTCATTCGCCATCTGTGTGTGTTAAAATCTGAGTTTCTCTGTTCTTTGTGTTGATAGCCGGCCACACGTGCATTTGAGTGCATGCTAGTCTCTACATTTGAAACTGTTGGCCTTCCCCGTTTCTACCTCCCTTTGTGTTCATGTCCCGCTGGCTACCTAATCCCCGCCACTCTGCACTGTGCACTACCCGGACAGTGTTCTAACAGTGTTAATGGGGGTTAGCTTACAATCACCGGAATGACTTGGCTGCCGCGGAAGAGCGGTACTCATACGGTGTTACTGCTGATGACGCCAGTGTCCCGGTTGGGGCGGTTACTGCGCGGATAGTCTATATCAACAGCGTTTAATGTCCGGGATTCTTCAGGTGCCACCGGAAATTCCGTCAGACGTCCCTTATTTTGGCCAGATGTTCATCACCTTCCACTTTCTTTGTGTTGGCATTTTCAGCTAGCTAGACTATCTGTCCAATCTGATTTTTCTATTGCACGACTAAAACAACTTTTGAAGGTACACATGTTCCACCAAAACAAGTTCCTTCCCGAGGCTATTTTGCAGAGGCACCATTGCTCCGTCCTGCGCTTAGTGCCGCCCAAGACTATTGTGATTGGTTTCAAGAAAAGCCAATAAACCAGAGCATATTTTTCTCCCATCCCATGTGGACTAGCCAGACCCTCCTCCGCAGCGCTGTGTAGGAAGGCCTGGCAATGCGAGACTACCGCACGGATAACATGCCGCCATGTGAGCTATCCCGCATTGACACTGTAAGCACTGTTGCTGTTCTTAGCGCTGTTAGTGGTCCCCGTTTCTTCCACCCCCCCAGCACTACCCGGGTGCTCATATGGAGGTCAGGGGTAACCATTCAGATAAATTACAATATGGTGCAGTATATAATATTAAATATGATGCAAACATTAGAGGTAACAGGGAACATCAGAGATGTGGTAGTCTATCTGGAGCCATGGTAGTGTCCTCGTTCAGGATTTGGATGGTTTGAGGGAAGTAGCTCCTCGTGAGCATCTCCGTTTGGGTCCTATGACCACGGTATCACTTCTTTGATCGCAACTATTCAAAGAGGCCATTGTTCGGATGCCTTGAATCCTTTATGATTCTTCTGGCCTTGGTACCAAGTGCACCCCCGAGCAGTCCACACATCACCTGGAACATGGCTGATTTGAAATTGGTGCCCTGGCCACTGCAGGGACTGTGGGGCACCATTGTCTCATAGCAGCATTTTCTTAGGCTGAGCATTTGCATGCAATAAAATTTGCATAAAATGTCCTCTCTAAAGGGCCGTCACAGAACGATAACTATAACGATTACTATAAATATATAAAGAAAATTCTAACTCAAGTGGATGGCAGAGTCCACACCACAACTATAACGACAGTGGCAAACGATATTGTTGGGATCACTTTCAGAGCAATTTGATGAACGATAGAAACACTGACAGCCAATCAAAAGACATCTGAATTTACAACATGGCACGGCCAATGACACTGCTGAGAGATTACATTTAAATAGGACTTGATTTTTCTTCTCAAGAAAATAAAATTGTTAACTTATGTATGAACCGTATCACGGCCTGTGTATTTTGGCTGTCTTTGTATTTTTAAACATAGGTATTTTGAAAGTATTTCTTATGTCCCAGAAACCACTGACTGCACTACATTCTCACATCCCGGCTCAACCACTTTTGAGGTACCTTTCCTCCAAAGAGGGTTATCTCTCGGTGACCATAGTTCATTTGAACGGTGATGCGTTCTCTTACCGACGTACATACCGAAGTACGTTTGGAGAGTGATGCGACCACTTAGCTTAGGAAGAAAAGTGAACGAACTACATCATTAGTGATTAAGAATATTTGCACTGAGCTGAAGAAAGTGATTTCAATGATACTGATACTTCTGTGACTTCTCAAACCTCAGATGGCAGCACTGATAGAGAAGTGCATCAACACAAGCAATAGCTCTCTTGGTTTCATTATGTCCACACATGGTCATCTACAATACAACATAAAAAACAATCACTCTGATTTAGTTTGTGATGTTTTTCTTTTCTTTTCTTTTCTTTTTTCTTTTACAATATGTTCATTCTTCACAGTAAATGAGCTGTAGCTGAACATGACAGATCATTCTTTAAATCACCTCCTCTGTGAATTAATGTGATTAGGTTTGTAATTTAAAGTTTTGCAGTCTTGATTCTTAAAAACAGGCCTGCATTAGAAGGATCGTGTTACTGTACGACTGGGTTATTTTTGTCTAATGGCTTGAACCAAAATCAGCTGTTAAAGTATAGTAAGTGAAGTAAGGCTCAATAACGCCAGCTTTAATTATTGTTCCTTGTTTCTGGGATACCCCCATGTTTACCAGAGTCAGTTCTTCGACAGCTGTAAAGAATTTTCTGACATTTAGAACAAATCAATCCTGTTTCCGATGAGGCGACACCTCAACACTCCTTCACCCCCCCAACAGCTGCAAAGTGGTGTTCCTATTCGGCCTCATTGGCTGGCGTCTGGTGTTGGGTGGGGTGTGGTGTGACGGATGGCAGGGTTGACTGAGGCTGAAGTCACTTTGGTGCTGTAGTTCCAGCCAAGGGCAGCTGTTGGGATAGACTATGTGGATTGCATTAGGCTTTCTGGTGGGTGGTGTGTCTCAGAACCCTGCAGTACATTGTTGTTGGCCTAAAAACATTGTTATTGGCCTAAAAGCAAGACCAGGACACCCCTGCTCCCTCCACAACACTCGTCATTAGGTTTCCCATCCCGACATATTCCAGTTCTCTCTCCCCTCTCATGCTGATCCAGGAGAAATACATATAGATAGATTTCTATATATTTGTTCTTTTGTCAAAAATAAGGATAGACAGTGTTGCCAGTATGAATGTGGTCTGGAAGTAATTTGTAGATTTCTTTCAAGGGTATTTCTCTCTGATGAACGTCATGTTTCTTTCTCTGTCTGGGCCTGGCTTGTGTTGCTTCGGTTCATTTGGAGGGAGAAGTCCTGAAGGAATCAGATTGATGTAATATAATACACTAAAGGATTTCTTTTTAAATAATGTAACGTACGTTTGTACAGTATATGAAAAAAATTGTGAGGAAAATAAATATTCATAATGAAGTGCAACTTACTAGCTTTTCTGGAACTTTCAACCACATTTCATGATCTCCATCAGTGGATGGCAACTGACCAAACTCCTTTTGCTGATGAACACTGTGAAATGTGGTTGAAAGCTCCAGAACAAGCTCATGACTGGACAGACAAACTAGTATTTCCAAGACCAGGAATGTGCGTTGATGCTCAACTGAATCCCTTTTTCAGGCATGGAATACATAACTGCTAGCTTTATATACCTTTCAAATGGATGGCTTTTACAATTCAGAAACATGTGACTTTTACGTTATACATTATGATTTTTTACAGATGTATTCAGACATGACAGCATGTTCACAGTAAGAGCCTTGCATGATATTTGGAACTTAGACTAATGGGGTATCACAATTTACTTCCTGTGGCAGCTGAAGAAGTTCAAACTGCCAAAACAATGATGGTTCACACACTGCCATCTTCTCCTGCTCCATCACCATCTGGTGCGCTGCTGCCACCGCCAAGGACAAGGGCAGACTGCAGCGTATCACATTTTATATATCCTGAACTTTTGCACATCCCGCATCATTTTTGCACATCCTGCACTAAGCCATACAGCCTAGTTTTTCCCTTAATGTTAAATAGTTATATGTATGTGTTATTTGTTTCTTCAGTTATTGTTTATTTCATATTAATGTTTATGTAGGCACCAACAACCAAGGCAAATTCCTTGTAAGTGCTACTTACTTCCTTTTATGATTCTGATTCTGAGAGCAGCAGCAAACTTTTCTTTGGCATTGAAGACTGTTACGATCAGTAATTGGTGGACCCAGACACAGACAAAGAGTGTATGCAGACCTAAATGAAGAATGTATTGTAGTGACAAAGGGTGATGAAGATGGTGAAAGGCTGTGGAGGACAAGAGTACGGCAGGTTGATAAACGGTGAGAGCGAGGTTGGTGAGAGAGCTCAGGGTCGTGGTCAGGGGAGGGGCTAGAAGGGGGGCACGGGGTGGCACAGGCCCCTCCTGAAATACAATTGCCCCCCTCCCCGCCCCGATGCCGCCCCCCCAATCCACTGGGCTAGAGTTCAGTCAATCTGACAATTGTGACTTCCATTGGATCAGGCGAGGCAGGCAGGCAGGGGAAGTGGAGGGTACTGATCCTGAAGACAAAAGAAAAAACAGCTTGTTCAGGTAAAGCCAACAGCATGAAAAAATAACTGTGATTACACAAACGAAATCGGCCAAGAATGACAAACTACCACTGTAGTTGCAGTAATGATCTGGCCACGAGTAGATGGAGAACCAGATTAGATATACAGTACTGAGGAACTGATGAGTTGATGGAAGGCAGCTGTGCAGACTGGACAGGTGAGGCAAATGAGCTGTAATCAGGAGCCGGGGGAGCGCCAGGAAGGGTGCCACGCCCACACCACATACAGCAGAGAAAGACGAGGGGGGGGGGGAAACAGGAGACAGAGAAGAAGAGAGAAACACAAGGGAAACAGCTGGAGGCCCGGCCAGGCCTTGACTGAAGACTTCATTAATGACCATTGTTAGAGCAAAGAATGCACTAAGGCCTTCAAACATTACAATGCATACATTTGCTCAGTAATCTCATAATTGATCAGATAGAGAATGCTACCTACTTTTTGAAGCCAGACAGTTCACAGGCAGAGAGAAAAAAAATACATTGATTTGGGACTTAATAAGTCCCATGGGACAGTGGTAATATATTTTTGGTCATATGCTGTATCTCAAGCATCTTGCTGAAAATTGGGACAAGGGTAAAAGATAAAATGTTATTTTTAACCTCTTTTGCGCTGCACTGCATGGTGCAAAAATATATGTTAAGTGACATGATAAGAATCTCCCCAACAATGTAAAATAGTCTCATTCACAGTGTTTCATTGCTTATGAGTGATAATGTTTTCTTGGAGCATAGGACATGATAGGGCTACTTATGTTATTTTAGTTGCAGTGATCTTAATCCGGCGAACAGGACATGGATTTACATGGATTTCTCTCCATGTCCTGCTGCAGTCTTTACATACTTTACATACATCTGATGGCATAATTCACACTTGTGCTGTGTTGAAAGTGTTTTTATACTTGGTCCAAACTAAAATGTAATCTCCCCTTTTGGGATTAATAAAGTATGTTAGAAGCAGGGTCCAAGATTACCTTTTTTGTCCACTTGGCTAGCAAATGGTGCTAATTTTAGATCCTGGTTATTTGTAGTTAACTAGTTACGGTAGTAAGATTGTTGTCGGGACTTTAACGTAAACGTCTTGAGTGCTTATTCGGACATGAGATGTTGCGAGACATCGGATTAATGTAAGGGGGTGCACGGCTGAATAAAAACTAATGAAAACCATAGGATTATATGGAAAACAACAAAACAAAACATGACAGACAAGAGCCAGAATGTTGATATCTCCATTAAAGGACTGGACACATGCCCTCTCCTCCTATCAGCAGCAGTATGAGCCAGGCTCTGGCAGTGCACTGAATGTAGTTAACACTGTGAAGCAGCCTTATTTGAATGAATTGACCGTATGACTGTGAAGAAAAATGTTGCTTTATGCTAAATTTTTCCTCCCATTTATGTATTTACTATTTTTTTTTATCTTTACAAGATAAAACACTAAAGCGTATTCGTCCAGCTGCAGCAGCTCTATTGTTCCTGTTGGTTGACATATTTGTTTTCCTGTCACCTAGTGAACAGATTCCAGCTTCCTTTCCTTGCCAAGACATTAAAACAGATTTTGGAAAGACATAGATTCCATTTGGTGTTTTATTTAAGGCTCTGTATATTTGCCCGACCTGTTATCTCATCATCTCATCTGAAAGACTAATATATTAAGATCAAAGTGAAGCAGGGGCAAGAGTTCAACACTTCATCAAGGTGACTTATAGATGTATTTAGAAGAATAGTTTCCCTTTATAAATACTCTTTGTTGAGATTTGTCTATGCCTTTCAGTGTTTTTGCCAAAAATCTGTGGGTGTTTTGGGGCATCTTTGTCTGCGCCTCTGCTACAAAATGTTGATGTGAGGTCCTTACACACACCACTCCTCCATGATTTCCAAAGGCCTCCATTGTATCTCGTACAATGGCCTTCTTTGGTGTGCTGCTTGGTCGCAAGCCTAAACGGCAGGAAAGCCCCCTCTGCAAAGAGCATGAGACATTATTGAGTGTGTGTCAGCTACAATAGACGAGTGCAGAGAAAAGCACTTCATTATTGGATTGTAATTGAGTATTAGACCCCCCCGGGCTTTATTTCACATATGAGATTCCACAAAGCCTAGGGGATTGACAGAAGGTTCACCAAGCATAAGTTTCCATCAGCGACTGCTACAGGAAATAGCCGAAAGGGTCTTAATTAAAGTCACGTTGAAGTTCTTTCTACATTCTGTCAAGCACAACACTTGAGCTGTCAGAAGCCCCATTTCCGTTTACACATACTTTAATGCATGCAATATGTTATTAAGGAGAGATCAAAATGTAAACCTTAAGGCAGGGGTGTCAAACTCAACTTCACTAAGGGCCACACTGGAAAATAAGAATCCCGACAAGGGCCAGTTTATTGATATGCTTTTATTTAATCGAAAAAGTCAAATATCTTTGACTGTATTATCGCATGTGTCATATAGTCTTCTCACTTACAGTTTGGTTGACATAAAGTCCTAAATAAGTGAAAAAGTTCCTCAGCCATCATAGAAAAAAAGCGCCCAAAAACATCATAAAAAGTGACAAAAACGTCATAAAAAGTGGCAGAAATGTCATAAAAACTGGCAAAAATGTCATAAAAAGTGACAAAAACTTAGGCAAAAGTGACAACAACGTCGGAAAAAGTTAGAAATCGTTAAAAAAAATGACATCAGAAAAACTAGGTGGGAAAAAATGTATTATGACCCTAAACTGATATGCGGGCCGGATCATAATCTGCGAGGGTCCGGATTTGGCCCGCGGGCCTTGAGTTTGACACATGTGCCTTAAGGGATCCTGCAAATTTCTATTCGATCCATGTGAAAAATTCATCACACTGCAGTGCTTTACACTTTTTTTTTGAAAGCTTGTGATTGATGCCATGTCAATCATCACGTTATTTCTCGTCTGGTGTTTCAATCCCTTAGAATGATTGTGGCAGAGGTGGGACAAAGCCAGTGTTTTGTGAGTTACGAAGTCTCAATTCGGAACTATGAAGTCCCAAATCAGCACCACGAAGCACCAATTCAAGTCCCAAGTCCTAAATATTGTGTTTTGAGTCCTAAACAAGTCACTATGCCCCCCTCACCAGATGCAATGTTACAGAAAATACAGTGTAAGAATGAGTACATTTACAGAAATAATGATTGCTTTTTGAAATTTGTATTTATTACTTTCATGTACATACATATAAGGATAATTAAATGCAAAATGATCAGGTGTATTTTGGTGTGTTATACTTTGGACTAAGGGTGGGATTCAATAAATTAATTTAGGTTTGAATCCCTCATTGAATCCACAAAGGTTGTGATGCTTCTTTTACCTCGCCAATGATCTTTGGGCAGTACAAAGAGCATTAACAAGACAACAGCTAAAAGTAAATTACGCTATCAATATGAATTAGCCACAGCTGAAATGATCTGCCGTTGGAGAAGTTTGTAATTTTAATTAAGGAAAGATACAAAGTAGTAGTCTGATTAACGGAATGCCCTTTCCTCCTGCTTGTGCAACTGTGTTCGGATTGATTCAAAGTATCTGTAGTCAGGAGCGATTCGCGATATAATCCATTTTTTACAACAAAATTTCGCATTTTTGGGCTTGGTGAGAATATCAAGTAATTCTATGTCAAAAGGCAGGAAGTCACAAGTCATTCGTGATAAGTCAGAGTTGAGCTGGAAGTCTTTTAGGATTTTGTCAAGTCTGAAGTCATGGGTCATGCGACTCAACTCCACAACTCAAGACTCTGGCATATTCTTGGCTGGATGTGTAGGCTTTTCTTTATGAGACTCATACGGAGAGGTCCTGATGAATTGTTGCAGTGCTGGGTGTGTATCTGTACAACACATTCTCACTTCCAGCATGTCAAAAAGCGACGCTTGGTCAGGCGTTTGTTGCTGACGTACATTTAACCGACATGTGGCACAAGACGGTTAGGTTTAGGAAAAAATCGTGGGTGGGGGTACAAAATGTACGTTTCAGTGACACGCGGGACAAGAGCAGGACACAAACCCCGGTCACCTGGGTAAACGTCGTGCGTTGTTTTACCAATCCACCACCCCAACCTAACTCCGTACATGGATTTCCGGTCTTTCATACTACTCTCTATCGTTGTCTCTCTTAATACTACGTCATCTTATCTTATCCTAATCCTTGAAAATGTTCTTTTTCTTTTTTTTTCCAATTTATGCGGCGAAAGTGCGGCATATTTGAAAAATAATCAGCCATGACTTTGGCTGACTATGCATTGAATTATGCAATCGCATAATCGCGTTTTTCTGGAGGGACTGTGTAACAGAAGGTCTAGCAGAGGCCTGTGAGGGAGACAAGGAGAGCCTCTTTAACCCAATTACTTCTTAAACAGGAATTATGTGGCTCGATAGTGGAGTTTCTGGCTTCACAGTGGCATGTAACATGGGGACAAAGGCTTTACATCCCGGCCACTATGAGCACATGATCGTACATGATGAGTATGTGATGGTGAGGAACAAGAGGCCCCGCTGATGTGATCAGGATCAAGTTGAGTCCTGATTTAGCAACAGGATAGCCTTTGTGTTTGCCATGAGGCACAGGGACTGAAGGAGCATAGGTCATGTGAGTTGTCAGTGTTCATCACCATGGCTAGGGTGGACATCATTGTTCCATTACAACTACATGTCAACATTTCGTGACAGAGTTCATGATTGGACACACCATTAGTGCTGTGCTCATCAAACCTACAGCCTCGCCTTGCACTCATTAATGAACCTCATTATGTGTGTGCAAAAAAGAACAGTGCAGTAAGATCTTCTTAAATGAGGACCACATGCGTGGACCTACCACACCCACTATTTAGCTCTTGGTATATTTCAATGTCTCCATCCAGAATTGCATTACTTGCAGCTAAAGTTCAAGATTTTAAAATTCCCAGCCAAGAAATGAGGCAGCCATGTCCAAATGCAGCTCCGTTGAGTGTATTTTGGGATAGAGATCAAGCAGAGCATGGTGACCTTTACCCCAGAACTAAAACCAGCTCATAAGAGCTTTGTAAACCAGAAATCAGAAGATCTGAGTCATCATCCCTTCAACACGAGCTGGGCAAGGCGAGTCCTGCTATCCCATGGAATTTACAGGGTCACTGCGGATTGATTTATACTGCAAGACTTGCAACAGACTTTTATGGAATTTTCTTCTCATAGCATGGACACACACACAACTGGTTTCAAGTGTTGCATTTTATGACATTATTATTTATATACTGTATGAAGACCTTGCAATTGAAAAAAAAAATACTTTATTGCAATCAGCATGCCTTTTTATGAATAAACTTAACAAAACACTCCTGATAATTAAAGAACAAGCTAATGTGGTTGTGAATCGTTAATGGTGTACAAGACCAAAACAACACTACGAAGTGCTGTAAGGGTTACCTCATTGGTTTTAAAGCTACTTCACCACTTCATTATGTGCTCACACGGTACTGTCAGTCGTTATCACAAATAAAAAACTTTCATGGTTTATGGTGTTCATTATTGAAGATGGCACAGCTACTCAATTACGACAAATGTAGTGGTTAGGCAATTGCTATTAATGATGAAAGCTGCATATTTGAATACAACAACAACATAGAAATTCAACAAGATGCATGGAAATTAGAAAAAAAGTGGTATTATATTGTCAAATGAATTCATGTAAATATTTTTTTTTAAATCTTAAGCTTAGACAATTGTGTACATTTTTTTGTTTTATGGGTTCATAATATATTCAACACATCCCTCAAAACAACATCAATGGTAAAGAGACAGGAAGCATCATGAGGCCGGAATAATAATCAATGATCAAAGTGCTTGGTGATAGGATGGAGTAGATGGGCAAATGAAGAAAAAAAATAGTTGATAGTTTAGTTATACAAACATTTCCCAGAAGGAGAACTACTCTGGAGGCAGAAATAATCTCATCGATTGAGTTAAATGATGGGGGTTGGAGCCAAGCAACACTCGCTGTATAGAAATATATGAAGCCATAAAACACAGGGTATCTAACATTAGGAAGCCTGATGATGGTTGCTAAATCTAGCCACGCTACGTTAGCTAACAGGTTAGCTACTTATAGCCAGTGAGGTTATCCTAACTTAAAACTGAAGAGTTCAAATTTAGTGACAGCAAACATGGCTGAATATTGAAGGTAAATGCAAATGTCTTACACTGCATTTCCTTCAATACCTGGGAAGGGAAGTTCCTCCACATGTCCTCATGACATCGTCAGAGCTAGAGGCTTGCTGAAATAGTGACTATTCACAGGACTGTGTAGCTGGCAAGCTGCCTATTTGCTGTTGAACTTGCTTATATTATTGTCACAATAGCGCTTAGCCGCTAACAGACCAATACATTGTACCATCAACTCTTGTCTCATAATTGTCTGTTTCGGGAGCAGTTTATACTCTGGAAGAGGAGGGTAATAAAAGTTGATGAAACACAGCTTAATGCATTAGATAGCTTCCTCCATTTTGGACTCTCCTGTCCTCAAAAATCAGCGCTGTCAAGGCAGTTTGCTACTGGTTAGTCTGGATTAACGCAAGTACTTCTCCAGGATAATTGCCTGACATCCCGCGCGTGGCTCATGTGCCGAATGTCAATCCCCTTCCACTCTCTGTGTGCTGCCGTTCTCAAACTCAGTTTGTTTCGGGAAACAACAACAAACTTCAAGCTAGCAAGCTACACGCTGAAAATGGCAAGTTTTGAAGACATTTTGGATCGTGCAGTAAGGCAAGCATGTTTAGTTCTTTCAGGGAATGATTGTGAAAATTTACAAAGAAAATGTTTACGGCTTTTGCTCTCTAACTGGTACGTTTTAAGACCAATCGGCGGGATTGCTATGGAGTACACACAGCGATCCACTGGTAAGACCTAATTACGTTTAACTATGTGTCCAGCTTATTTAAATAGCTCACGTTACTGTATTGTGTGAACAGTTAACTTCATTTAATGACGTTTCACTGACTTCACTGTGATTTAAAGTTCATCTATGTGGGGGTATGTCAGGGGAGATTAGGTCCAGTATTATTATTATTATTATTATTATTTTATATATATATACACACACATATACATACATATATATATATATATATATATATATATATATATATATATATATATATATATACATACATATATATATATATACACACACACAGCACATACTGTATGGTCAATTTCTTGACATTCTTAAGTGTCTCTGACTGAACTCTCGTTTTCTCTTTCCACAGGACGATATAGTCTCAATGACTCTTGACTATTTCACTTCTTCAATATGCGTCTTGGTAGCAATTTAAAAAATAAATATTGTCTCATTAGCTGGTTTTGAAATGTTCCTGTCTCTTTTAATACAACACTCAGAAGTCCAAATATACGTTTAAAGAGTTGTTGGACACTGTAATCATGTCTTCTGTCTATAGTGGTCGTTAAGTGACTCCACTGTAAAACAAATTGGACACAAAATCCACCGTAACAGATGATGTAACACATGCTATGTCAATTTAAAACTAACCATTTATAGCTATATCTGTCTGCTAGTTAGCCAGCCTGCTGACATTTCATAAATGAACATATAAAGAAATCTCTTTGCTTTCCTAAAATCTGCCCGATGAGTCTTCAACTCAACCTGTGAGATTATTTTCACTGTTCGTTTTCCATTCTACTGACATATTGTACAGTCACATCCCAGTACACATTTGAGATATGTATTTTTGGTACACTGTGAGGTCAGGTGTTTGAATAGTGTGCATTAGTTCTGGAAGGCTGGTGTAGGTTTATCTGTCATCCTGAGTCCAATATGGCTGCTTCTAGACTGTCAAATACTGAGTATCTTTTTATTTAGGTGACATACTGGCAGGCATACAATGAGCTGATCTGTAGCACAAACTAGCTGTGCTCACTGGTCGACAAAGTTTACCCGATATGTGAGCTGATGGCCATTGTCCCAGGCATACAAAACCTTCTCTTTGGGGTTGTAGTCAATCTGGGTGGTGAAGGAGTACTCATTGGTGAATGGCAGGCGTGGGATGGCTTCAGTGTTGGTGTGGGTGTCATAAGCATAGTTCACCTCACCTTCCTTTTGGTTGTACACATTGACGGCGTACAAGACACCACAGATGATGAAGCAGTTTCCGTAGGAGTTTCGCTTGAGGCCTGTCCTCCAGGTTGTTTCCTTTTTCAACGACAGGTCTCCAGGATCCAGTTTACTGATGATGATCACCTCTTGCTGGTTGTAGTCGTAGTCAATGGAAGGGTAGATCACCCACAGGCCACTTTCGTCCACTGCAAAGTCAATGTCCGAGTGGCCCCTCCATTTCCAGGGGGTGGTGTCTTCGTAAACCACGTCATGCAGCAGTGTCCAGGCCGCCACATATCGCATCCTCAGATCATACTTGATGATGTTCTTGGTGAAGGCTCTGTTGTAGTAGAAGGCTCCATTATAAACCACATGGCCTGTGCCTATCCAGTTGTAAGGCAGTTTGAACAGGTTGCTCCATCGGCCTACGATAAACAAGAATATTACATTAGCTTTATTATTATTTATTTATTATAAAGCATGGGTGAATACACTGTTCTCATTCACCAATGAACACATTCTCTTGCACAAAACGGACCACTGTTTCACCTCAGATGCAACTGCCTACATTAAGGACAATAACTGCCCATGTCAAAGTGTCTGTGATCACCAGTGGCTGCTCCATTGTGGCTCCAAAAAAAGTCAGAATGTATTCACTTTATTCTGCCACACCTTCTTTTAATAGTTTCCATCTTCCATCATCTGTAATCCCACTTCTGCTAAAAATGTCACGACAACTTCTGATGCTCGATGGTGTTTTAAGCCCCCAACGTCTCCTTCCAGGCAGTGCTTTGACCGCTGACTTCAAGGCACCTAACCCTAACCTTAACCCTAACCATAACCATAACCATTATCTAATCGACTTCAAGGCAGCACTGCGACCGTTGACTTCAAGGCACCTAACCCTAACCATAACCATGGCCTAATCGACTTCAAGGCAGCACTGCGACCGTTGACTTCAAGGCACCTAACCCTAACCATAACCATTGCCTAATCCTAGTGCCTTCCAGGCAGCGCTGCCTGGAAGGAGACGTTGGGGGCTTAAAACACCGATAAACACTTCTGATACCTAGCTAATTAGCTAGTCAGTGTTGTGGAAAAATCAGGAGCAGCTCGACTCTGGATACGTGAAGAAGGTTTCGGGAGACTTTGATGACTTACACAGAAGCATTTAATGAACTCTCTCTTTAGGATTAAGCAGTACAGTTTAACCACAGTGTCTCATGTAGTGCCATCCCAACTCTTGAGTGTCTGTCTTTCAAAGAGGCTTACACTGTATCTCCTGCTGAAGCTATCAGGTTTGGGTTTTCCAAAAAATAATGATGGCACCATAACATAAACACCGCAAACACAGATGCTCACACAAATCTTGTTGCTTTGCAAGTTCAGTCTATCTCTCTCTGGGAAATAGGCTAAGGTGTGTGTGAGTCCCCCCTTTACCCTGTTTCCGTCGACCTTCAAAAGGAGACGGTCCCGGACACAACCTTCCCTTTTCATGAAGCAGCCTAGACTCCCTCAATCTCTAGAAACACACATATTCATACTTAAACACAGGACAGGTTTAGGTTTAGTGATGGGATGTCTCATCTTACCACAACATGGTGTTTCTGTAAAGTTCACCACAGCATTGTTGGCTTTATTTATTTTATAGTTAGCTCGCTAGCACACAACACCCTTACTCTGAAAAATGTCTTGGCTACGATGCTCCATTAAGGAAGTCAAGTCGGGAGGTTGTCAGATTCAGGTCAACTAGCTAGCTATGTGTTCAATTGCTTCTTAGTTAATGGTAGTTAAATCCATGCTCTGAATACATTTAACAATTGGTAAAGGCTCATTTATGCTTGTGATGACCCTCCCACTCTGTGTGTGGCTCTCTGGTATTTTTCCCTGCAGCTGTTTAGGAGGCAGTCAGAGTGGCAAGGTGTAGTAGGAGAATCAGCCACACCTGAATCCAGTCTGCATGATTGCCTTGTGATTCCTATTTAAGATGGCTGGAGTTGCAGTGCTAGCTCTTTGTCCTCACAGCCAGTAGGGTTTGTTTTGTCTTTTGGGTTCTGGTTTGCGTTCACCTACATCCATGCTCTCACTACGCTATTGAAATACATCTTTTATCCTATTTTGAAGTATTATTTAATTTTGATTAAATACACCAACTATGTGTGGTCTCCCTTATTTTGTTGAACTATGAGCTGGTTCATGTCAATGCTCAACGTACCCATACGGCTGTGTTCATTTCGTCCTTATTTGTGATCGTAGTAAATCGCGGTAGGCGGTGTAGTCAGTGTTGCCCTAGTTGATCAGTAGCGAGTAGCGTATTCATCCCACCAATGCCATTTTTAGTCATCACCATTTGTATTTGCTTGAAGTTAAGTAAATGCTTTCCAAGACAATACAAAACTATGCTGATTTAAGATTTGTTATGTATGTAAGTTGACTTTCAACAGCCTGTACAGCTGTGTCAAGCTCATCCACACTTTCTTTTTCATGCATGTAGCTTGGTAGCTAGCTATTTGTGTAGAAATGACAAATGTTTTTACAGTGCCGGACTGTGCACACACACATGCTTCATGTGACAGTGACACAGTTTGTTTAGTAGTTCCTTCCTGAACAAACACTCTGTGTACTGTAGGTGTAATTTTCTAATCACATCCTATCTGCTATTCTAACCTTCCAACCTCAGGAAGTGCGATTTAGATAATGATAATAAATGGAAAGCCCAGTGAAGGACAAAAACAACGTGCAATAGTACACCCCCACCCCACCGCCACTATCCCCATCTATAAGGCCAGCCCACACTCGTAATCCCTCTCCGCTGTGCCCATTTCAAAGGAAAGGCCAGAGCACAGGGAACAGCAGGCATCACCAGCACTCCAAAAATCTAGTCATCCGCACACAGCTGTGAGCTCACCACACTGCAGGACGCCTCACATGTAAGTGCATTTAGAAAGCCCATTGTCCAAACACATCTAGATCAACAAGCTAAATCCTACAAGGGGAGATAATCTTGACTCTCTTAGAGAGTGTAATCCAATTCCTCAGGTGATTTGGATGTGAAAGAAGTTAATTTTCCCACCCACTGGAGTCATGAAACAACTACAACCTGCATTCCACAGATCTCATCAGTCTCACAGAGCTCATTGGATAATCAACATAAATCAATGTCATCAATGGTATTAGTGACAACACAGCTATGCATTAAAACAGGGTGATACTAGAGTTAGACCAGTGTGTTGGGACAATAATGGTGTTTTGAGTTAGATGATGCGAAAGATGTTCAAGGGAAGATATGGGTCAGTCTGTAAACACTGAAATAAAACCTCTTATGAAGCTGCTGACCCACCCAAAATCATAAAACATCATGTCAAAATGTCTATTATTAATGTCTATTATGATCATTGATTATTATTCCGGCCTCATGAAGCTTCCTGTCTCTACATAATGGTCATTTCTTAGCCCTAAATCTTGGGCTAGCTAAACAGAGATAGCTTCATGTTGTGCCACTTCATCCATCCATCCATCCATCCATCCATCTTCGTCCGCTTATCCGGGGTCGGGTCGCGGGGGCAGCAGCTCCAGCAGGGGACCCCAAACTTCCCTTTCCCGAGCCACATTAACCAGCTCCGACTGGGAGATCCCGAGGCGTTCCCAGGCCAGGTTGGTGATATAATCCCTCAACCTAGTCCTGGGTCTTCTCCGAGGCCTCCTCCCAGCTGGACGTGCCTGGAACACCTCCCTAGGGAGGCGCCCAGGGGGCATCCTTACCAGATGCCCAAACCACCTCAACTGGCTCCTTTCGACGCAAAGGAGTAGTGGCTCTACTCCGAGCTCCTCACCCTATCTCTAAGGGAGACGCCAGCCACCCTCCTGAGGAAACCCATTTCGGCCGCTTGTGCCACTTTATATTAATCAACCCAGGCTTACTGTACAGTACATCTCCAGTTAAGGACAGATATGGTTATGTTTGATTGGACAACTGTGCCATTGCTTAGTCATGGCCTCAGCGTGTTGTTCTAAGTGGATTAGATGGGGTTACACAGGAGTGTTTGAGTTTGTACAGTAATATGAGTACAAATTAATCCATACAGGTTTGTGAGCAAGAAAAAGAGCCAGCCAGAGGGGCCACATTTTTATTTTAGTTGTCCCACTAGGTCTCTGTAAAAGTTAAAAGGATGTCATGATACAGACTGTGGGCTGATGGATAATTGCTGTTTGAGAGACAAAAGTGTATTGTGTAAATTATATTTAAGGGTGCGGGAGTTAAGATTTTGGCTGTTTAGCTACGGCTATTAATAAGGTTATTCTTAACTTTTGACCAAGAAGAAAATGTACCTGTAAGTATATTTCATTTTCAAAAGGCCCTGATAAACACCAAATAGGATGCGGATGCAGACAGTGAATGCACATGCAACCCAGATCCCATTGGCTATTCAGACAAGGAAAGGATAATGTGCGCTTCAGACTGAGAAGGTTTGGTTGTGGGCTGAGGGGTTAAAGCACGTATAGTCTATATCGACGACGTTCCACTTCCGGAATTGTTCAGGTGCCGCAGGAAATTCTGCCGGATGTCCCTCATTTCGGCTGGATGTCCCACACCTTCTGCTTTCTTTGTGTTGCCATTCTAAACTTTGGTCGACTATGGTTAACTGCTCCCCAGATCTCTGCAGGGTACATCCAGACAGCTAGCTAGACTATCTGTCCAATCTTGAGTTTTCTGTTGCACGATTAAAACAACTTTGGAACGTACACACGTTCCACCAAAACAAGTTCCTTCCCGAGGCTATTTTGAAGAGGCACCGTCATTGTGTCCAGGGCTTAGCACCGCCCAAGATGATTGTGATTGGTTTAAAGAAATGCCAATAAACCAGAGCACTTTTTCTCCCATCCCGGAATGCTGTGTGGACTAGCCAGACCCTCCTCTGCAGCGCTGTGGCGTAAGTTCTGGCAACGCGAGACTAGAGCACGTGCTTAGGCTTCAAAGCTATGGTGTAGACCAGAGTTTTCAAAGTCTGATACTGTAAAATCCCTCAAACTTAATCAAGAAAGCCTCCTCCCTTGCTCATTTCATTTCATTGCTCAAACATTTCATTTTACTACTTAAAGTACTCTTTCTTGCCTCCAGGAGTTGTGTATCACTGCCACTGCTGATCTCATGCAGTATCTTTGCCTCGCGATTCTCCGTCTGGGCCTCCCCTCCCTTCAACTTTACTGCACCACCCTTAGGGAGCCTTGCCTCACAGTTAAAAAACATCTGCTATAGGCCATATCATAGCTGTTGTCCGCCTCCTCAAAAATGTAACACGTCAAGACTACAACTGCCCAAGAATAGACTGGTCATAGTGTATAATGACCATTGTACTGGAGTGGTCTATTGAGTAATGGGACATTTGCTGTGTTAAAGCAAGACACGGTTTGATCATGTACAATACATTTGTCTAGCATTTTGTTGGTACAATAAGCACACCTTGCTTGAAGTTTTCCAGGTTGCGGAACTCCACCAAGTTGTTGCCATAGTAATAGTTAGTGACGTAGATCTTGGAGTCTTTAGCCAGGGGATCCTTCATCCAGGCTCCCTCGTTGCGCCCATAACTGTGCTGCTTCTCTGGCTGGTCAATGGATGCTAGAGTCCCTTCACAGTTAAGGATCTTCCCTGGAAGAAACAAGCAGCACATTCAATGTGTACGCATGGGAGAGAATTAACAAAATCGATTTCACGCAGATACATTTCTTGGCAGAGTGAACCTACACACTTTTCTACTGCTAAATTGGCCTCTGTCACTGCAGTTGCAGCCTGCAACACAATACTGAGCTTAATCACAGAGGGGTATTTAGCGGTGTTGTAATACTCAAGATCGGTCTTGGTCTCAAGACCACTTTTTGAAGGTCTCTGTCTCATAACGACCACATTTTTATTCGGTCTTGTCTCAGACTTAGACAAAGAAGTAGTTCCTTTTTTATTCCCAACTTGTATACATTTTAAATATTTGTTCTTGTATTTTATCCTATTTATTATTTCATGTATATTCTGTATGTGTGCTGCGTGTTCTGTAACACTGTAATTTCCCATTTTATTGGGATCAATAAAAATCTATCTATCTATCTATCGAATACTCAGGATTGTATTACATGTGTGTGTGTGTGTGTGTGTGCGTGTGTCATGTCCGGTCAAGCCCACAACTGCGGGGACATTGCCTGTGCATATTTTTCTGATTTATGTGTTAACATCATTATTGAGACTTAATGTAAAATTTCCTGCAACAAATGCAACCAATAACTTTACCCATTTCTAGTTAGAAATAGTAATTAATTAATTAATAGTAAGAAATAATTTTTGTAACTGTTGTCACAAGCTGTCAACTGCTGTCACCTCTCCCCGCCCCCCCTTCACACACCCTCCAAGAAAGTAAACGCTAGAGACAGGAGACGAAGCTGTGGCTGTCTGGGAGGAGATGTCAGTCAAATCTACGGTTAAAAAACTGTGGATACCTAAAGTTAGGTGGATGGTAAAACAAAGAAAAGGCGTGTTGCATAAAACATCACAAATTCCCACACATAAAATTACCTCTGCAATGCATTTTGGTTATTTTAAAAGGTGCTCTAAGCGATGTCACGCGTTTTTTAGGCATACCACGTTTGTTGTCACATACAGCAAACATCTCCTCACTATCCGCTAGCTGCCTGTCCCCTGAACACACTGTAAAAAAACGCGGTCTCTGTGGACAGCCCAGGCTACACAAATGGCAACAAAAACAAACTGCGCCAACCTGCACCCACTAAACATAACAAACAGTGTTCCAGCGTTCCAGCCAATAACCGACAAGAAGGATTTGGGGGTGGGGGACGGGATGAGGAGGAGGGAGGGGCGAGCTAGCCTCAGTTTTGTTTGACAATACTTCGAACGTCAACAAGAAGTAACATCACCCAACATCGCTTAGAGCACCTTTAACAAGGCATTTAACATTGTACACGCACACACGCGCACACGCACACACACACACACACACACACACACACACACACACACCTGCTCTGTGGAGGGTGGGCCGACTGTTGTTGTTGGAGTTGTCCAGCACCAGCACAATGGTCGGAGCTGGTCTTTCAGATGCTGGTGTACTTAGTGTTGTGATGGTAGTGGGTGTAGTAGTAGTGGTAGTAGTGGTGCCAGTGGTTGTGGTAGTAGTAGTAGCAGTTGTAGTGGTGGTGGGAACAGCAGTGGTGGCAATGGGTTTGGCCACAGTGGCCTCCATGGTTTCCAGGACCATTTCAGCTCCTCCATCCTCTGACTGGTTTTCCGTGATGTGATGGACTGTGTACGTTTTGGCAGAATGGTCTACAGAATGGACGTACAGAGTTAGGCCAGACTATAGAGAAGAATAAGCAGTAATGGAAGAAGTATTCTTAACTTCAAGTAAAATTACTAATACCAGTACTCAGTGGCGCCGGAAGTCATAATCCTGTACGCACTAAGCGTACATTCTTTTCTGTGAGACGTGCAACGCATCTAATGATAACAATGTGAAAATGGACAGAGGAGCAGCAGCCAACAGCAGCTCTGTTCTGCTTTCTGCTCTGTTAACAGTATTGATTTTCTCCAACAACCCATCTACTATTAATCAGAATGTTCATTTTTATGACTCCATCCGTAGATAAACTGGTTGCTATATTATATATATGCTATTGGTTGGAGATATAGCATGTTGTTAGAATCATGTGTGTTAACATGGACATGAATATTGCAGTTAAAGGTGCAGTAGGTAAGACTTATAAAACTAACTTTCTGTCATATTTGCTGAAACTGACCCTATGTTCGAGTAGAACTACATGAAGTAGTAGCCGGTAATAAGAAATAAAAAAATCCGGCTCCTCTGGCACCACCTACAGCCTGTAGTGCGATTTGCAAAAATCCACAGCTCCCTGTTCAGATGCACCAATCAGGGCCGGGGGTGTCTAACTGCATGACAATCACTGCTCATACACACGCATTCATTCTCTCTTGTGGGGGGAGGGGCTTAGGAGACAGTTTTGGGCTTTAGCGAGAAGGGGGGAGGGGCTTAGGAGACAGTTTTGGGCTTTAGCGAGAAGGGGGGATGGACTGAGAAGTTGTCGATGTTCAAATTTCCTGGATCTTCACAATCCTACCTACAGCACCTTTAAGAGGCTTATCCAGGTTTTTGATAATTTTCAGGATATGATGTTTACATGGCACACAGAGAAATCATGTTATTCATATCTCCTTACCTCTCTCTCTCTCTCTCTCTCTCTCTCTCTCTCTCTCTCTCTCTCTCTCTCTCTCTAAACACTTCAGTGAAATATTTTTATGATCTGGTCATTATGATGTGATAAAAGCATGCTAGGAGCACACTCTCATACACATTAAATATTATAAGAACAGTTAATTTCTGGTACTATGAAATAGAATCCTGCCAGTGCCACTGCCGTTACTATATATTTTTTTACATTCTGCACTCAACCTATTTGGCCTCCTTTTTCTATGCTAAACCGCTATTTTGTATATATTTGTTTCTGTTTCGGTATTTATTGTTTATTCTTAATAATGTTCAATATGTTTGTTTATGTATGCACCAAATACCAAGGCAATTCCACGTATGTGTAACTTACTGTGGCAAAACGCTTTTCTGATTCTAATTCTGATACAGTAAAAAAATACTCTGTTACAAGTAAAAGTCCTGCATTGAAAATGTTACTTAAGTAAAAGTATGTAAGTATCATCAGGAAAATGTACTTAAAATATTAAACGTAAAAGTATTCAATGCAGAAAAATCCTCCCATTTTAGAAACGATTAAAACAGTTCTGCAAATCAACTAAGTGATTAATCATCTAATCATTTCAGCTGGACTTGTAGGTTGTTGTATTGTTGGGTTTAGTTTATAATAAAACATCATATTTCATAAACTACATTTGTTTTGTGTGCAAAAATCTTAATCTGTAAAGTAACTAAAGCTGTCATATGAATGTAGTGGAGTAAAATGTACAATATTTCTCTCTGAAATGTAGCAGAGTAGAAGTAGAAAAGTGTAAAAGTACCTCAACATTTTTACTTAAGTGCAGTACTGGAGTAAATGTACTGTTACTTTCCACTACTGATAATAAGATTATATAAAGCTAGTTTTCATTCAAAATGCATATGCTACTTCTTGTTAGGTGATGTTACACTTTAGGGCATGTTGATCCAGTAGTGTGGGGGGATAATGTTTCAAAATTGTCTTAAAATTATTATTTTTAAACATTTCATTCACGGCTCCTTGACAGCAGGAGACATTATAGTGTGCTGTGTGCAGAACAAAGAGAACACTAACTTCCTTCCTCTTCTCTGATCTTCTTTCTCCTCTTTCCTTCCTAACCCAGGCTGCTCTGCTGTCTATTAGCTGTAACTGCTTTCTTAATAGAGAATACCGAAGCCGCATTTTGCTTTTAACAAAAATGGGAAAAGGAGGCCTCAGAATGTAATTACAGCTGCAACCTAAAAATGATTGCATTATGTCTATGGCTTTTAGTGGCGAGTGTTAAGGTCTCAATATGTTTAACTTCGTAAATGAAGTGCCTGTCAGATCGTCTAACAGTATTCATTTTGTCAGACAAACAATGCTCATTAAAATCATTTTTCACAATAAAAAGACTAAAACTAAAGAAGTTTCAAAAGTGAATGAAACCTATGATAAAATGTATTTTATTGCAAGTCTTATTCAAAGGCTTGCATACATATGCGGAATTACACTCTGGTTGTAAATCTATTCTCCACTACTCACAACTATCTGTTCTTCAGAAGCAAATTTTGCCGTTTGACCTGTTGCACCAAGAAACGCCATCTTGCATTTTGCAACGTTATATATCTGCCACTAATATTAACAAATATACCCATTCTTCAGACAAAAAAAGGTTAGACCTAGAGATTTGTAAACTAAATGCATCTACAATCCCATTGAAAAGTGGCAACAAAACAACACCAACATTTATAACAACTGTCTAACATCTGTCTTGACAATTTCTGAAGCTGACAATCCAACAATTACCTACTTAAAGGTGGAATAACCTGCATTCTATCTAATTTCCAGCAGTGGGCGACTCCACTGGTTGCAAATAGAAGTCTGGTTCTATATATGAGAAAATGACCCTACTTCTCACTTTATTTATTACCTCAATAAATGTTTTCCTAATGAGTTCATGGCCTTAATCGTTAGGTTTAAGTCTTCTTCAACACAGCATGATGTTGATTTTGCAAATAGTCCAATTTATATAATATATAATAGACGACAAAGCTTTCACCTTGCCAACCGACGCTTGCTAGCTACCGCTAGCGTTAGCCAATCAGAGTGTTCTGCTCATGAATATGAATTAGTAGTGGGCTGAACGTTCCGTCTAGCAGCGAATCCGAGCATTTGTGGGAGGGGGGAAAAAAAAGACTCAGAAAAGGGTGGGAAAATCAACTCAACTCTTTTGTTTTTGGTAACGCCATAATCTAAGTGTTTAATGGACACATATAAACGGTACAGATTTAAAGTATAAATGTCGCCATATGAGACTTTTAAGGGAAAGTCTGCCGATTTTCTGTACTGCTGTACATGCATGGTGCCAGTACCCAGAGGTCTGTGACTACCCGCCGGATAACTCGATTCAGAAGGGTTAAAAATTGGCGACTCTTGAATTTTAATACAGTGATTGGTCAAGTGTGCGAAGTTGTGAAAGTTGGCCTCTCTTTCAAGGCTTTGACGCCAAGGGGTCCAAACCCAGAGTGTCAAAAAGTGATGCTAAAGAGTACCCAGAGTGTTAAAGGTGACGCCAAAAGTGTTAGTATATGACGAGTTGGGAATGTGACTGTGTTGTACAATCAAGTGCAACACCGTCAATGCCTTTGAGGAGAGACTGTCTGAGAGATACGTTATCTCCATTTGCTCGATTCATTTAATCTCACCTCTTTTCGCCCTGCCTTTGAGTGTGGCCACAGGTAACCAGTTTTGCCTTTACACGTGGTTGGACAATATGTTGTATTGCGTTTGTTTTAATCATACTGAAGCCTTTAGTGTCCTTTGATGTTCTAAACACTGTTGCAGAGGCTTAGGATAACATTCAGTAAAACACTGAATACTATCATCTTTTTGGAAAATGTGCATAATTCTTTATTTTAAATCATAAAACCCATATTGGTTAAACTCTTGCTTCTTTTTTTGTTTTGTTTCAGGCTTGTTTTTAGGCTTAGTCACTTGGTCTGCTGTAAAAAAAAAAAATTTAAAAAAAAAGAAGAAGAAAAAAAGACAGCAGGCTAAATCAAAGATAATCCTAGCGGAGGGAGAGTCTGCTCTCCTTCTGGTCCACATACTCTGATTTCCTGTGCTGCCAGACAGATGTGGGGAGATCACAGCAGTGGTAGATAAGCAGTGCATCTTTCCGAAACGCATACACTAAACACGTGGACCTGATGAGGGAGTAGAAACAATATTCTGAGAGTTTTTTTTTTTTCTTTTCACAATTGACAGTAGGAGGTTTCAGAGAGCCATCAAGTCTTTGATTAAGGTGCTTTAAATTGTACCTGGAATTAAATGCAACACTCATTTCCAAAAAAAAAGCTAAAGACACAAATCTGTTACATTGTAACTCTGGTTGAGTGTAGCCAATGACTCTACGTGGACACTACATGAAAGAGGACATCAAATCATTGTTAATATAAGTGACATCCATCTGTGTTCTGTAAAGCAGATGGGACATATATTGTATTACTTTTGTTACTTTATTTTTACACAGATCAAAGACCCCTTTAAAATATTGTAATGCTGTGATGATTAGTTTTTGAAGTGCCATGATAGTTTCTTTTGCCTACTATAGTCCATATGTCAAATCCTTTATGCTATACTACCAAGTACAACTAACAAGTTTCAAAACAATACAATGGTTCTTTAGGTTTTTAAAAATGAACAAGGAAACATTGTACTTGCTTTTTATCATTGTCAACGTTGCATTCCAGTTGCATGGTAATGCAGGGCAGACTTTCCAAACCACTCTGCACTTATTGCAGTGTTATCATGCAGTGGTAAGGCAACTTTTTCAGACTTTGCAAGGACCTCTGCTCAATGCCCTGGCATCCTCATTGGTTACAAATGCCCTCAATCTCAATCTTATGTTGTGAACAGTCAGTTGTCTAGATGCATTCATGGTCACAGAGACAAGTTTGCAGGCTGGCAAAAGTAGCCAGGTTAAGTGAGTGTTACACACAGTACAATTTCCTCTTGTCCTACAAGTTGCACCAAGGTGCCATTCAGCAAGTGGCCAACAGTAGAGAACTGTAGTTACACTGGGCAGCTCCCTGTAGAATGTGTGTCCCTGTCACTAAATTTGAAAAGAGGCATTTCAGGAAAAAGCGGGAAGGTGTATCAACCTTCGCAAGATGAATTAAAAGTTCCTGCATCCTGCTCTTTGCCAGAGATTATGGAAATGCAGCCGACTGGTTTCAGTGATTTGACAAAGGGTGGCTGGTCTTGCGGAGGTTCACATACATGGCAGAACACACGGTCTGACAGCGTTATGTGCGTGTGCCGTGTGCAAACGCAGCATGCCTATTCACTTAACTAGATTTAAAGAGGATTGGAAGGAGGCAGGAAATGTTTTCTCTGCATTGGTAAGGGTCCCCATGCATTGTTGTGAGGAGTGAAGTTGAGGCATGTCATGGACATGGCAGCGCTCCATTGAGATAGCATTCCATCAGCTCCATGTATTTTGTCAATAAAAGATTTGGATTTCCTGCACGCTGAATATCCAATCCTGCGCCAGCTTTGCTAAAAACACCACCAGGATATATTTTACATTGAGGTGATCTTGTGTGCCACACAGCTAGGACTGAAAGATTTGAGGGGGAAATCTATTTGCAATTTTTCTGCCAGATATTGCGATTATGATTTGATTTGCGATTTAAAAAAAAGTATAGCTGAAGTTCAGTATTCACTGTGTAACTGATAAACATGTCATGAGCATTATAATATGAGACACCATCAAAACTGCTCTATATTCTTCATATACAAGGATAAGAACATAGATATGAACCGCCAGCAATACGGATTTTTTTTTAATAAGCATGGAACATTGAACAGTCAAACATTCAATTAAATATTCACTTGCGCTTAATTGCGGTCTTCACGATTAGCTAATCGCAGTCTTTCAAATGTCGATTTGAAAACGATTAATCGTTCACCCCTACACACAGCGATGGATTCCCTCTTTTATTGCCTTGCACTTAAGTGTCAAGTCTGCAACACAATCACAGCCTTATCTTACACTTGCGTAAAACAACATTCTCAGGAAAGCGTTGCATTGTCCTCTATTGGAAACTAAATCCAGCTTATAGAGACCTTGACTCTGGTTTTATGACTCTATGGCTGGCTGATCCTGATCCAGTGTCATGCGGGGTTAGATTAGGTTGCTGAAGAAACAAATGTGGATAATTTTCAACACTCACAGATGATCGCACACAGATGGGAGTGCAAACTCAGCTAAAGTACAAGCACATTGTTCACTTTAGGTTACAGAGGGTGGCTTTCTACGAACCCACCACTATGCAGGGAGAGTATGCAGGGTGTCCTGGCCAAGCTGAAGACTCTCACCTCCTCTGTGCTCATCCTCGTCGTTCTTGGCAGCCTTGTAGTATGTGATGCCCCTCACCACGCCAGGCTGGTGGCCAACCACCTTGGCTTTGGCCGTAGGGTCAGGCTTTGCCGGCTTCCCAGGTTTAATGACCTCTTTCTTGGGCTTTACGACCTTTTCTTTGGGCTGTTTTGGTGCAAGTTTGGCAGCAGAGGTCTTTTTGTTGGGTGCCTTTACAGCCTCCTTGGTTTTCTCATCATTAGTGTTCTGTAAACATGACATTATGTTATGTCAGGACAACTGGTAATATTGGCTTGTGGGTTTTATATGTTGACGATGCTAATGAAAGAGCGTGTTTTGCTAGTGTACTTTTTGTGTGATTTTTAAAAGTGACATGCGATATATATCTACTGATGATTTCTCACAGTGTGTTAACAGAATATATATTATCATACAAATGATGCATGACTTATACTACTATTACTACTACTTAATATACACTCTAAGAAATAAATCTGTAAAATAACAGAAAAGGTACTGGCAGCTCATTAATGGGACTTTGCCACGTAATAAAAAAATGGAAATGATATGTGTACCTACAGTTAAAATGTAGATACACACATTTTTAGAAATGCGTAAAAAAGAAACCAACGCCGGAAAAGCCACAAAAACATCGGAAAAAGTGGCATGCGACAAAAACCTCGAAAAAAAGGCCCAAAATGTCAAGAAAAGTGAAAAAAACAACCTCCGTGGCAGACAAAAGTTATTGAAGGACAAATTATGCAATTTGAAATGTAAAAAACTAAAATACAACTGTGAATAACGTTCTATGGACAATTTCCGTTAAAATATACAGTCATATAACTGTTAATACACAGATATTTCTTAGAGTGTAATATATTAATGTAGACATCTGTTCTAGCTGCACTAAAAGAAGGGCAGTAGTCAAGACTACTTAACTGGAGACAAAGTACCAACAGTTTTGAGATTGAGCTGATAGTATAGTATAGTATAGGCAAAATATTCTTGCACAATGCTAAAAGCTAAGACCAAAGACTGTGATATGTGAGGCCAGTGACTGAGAGCAAAATACCCACATGTGATGTACTGCTAATCTTAGAACTACTATTACTTCTAGTTAGGGCTGGGCAATATATCAATACAAATCAAAATTGTGACACGAGACTAGATATCGTCTTAGATTTGGGATTTCGTAATATGACATAAGGGTTGTCTTGCAGCTGTTGAAATATTTTTTAAATATCTTTTTAGTCAGGCGTTCATTTAGCCACATGTATTATTTTGTATTTATGCTTTTGTGCTTTACTACGATTTATCGTGATTCATTGTGCTTTTTATGACTATTGATCTGTTTTAATATATGTATTTATTTTGCCTGTGAGGCACTTTGTGACTCTGTCTGTGATAATTGCTATACAAATAAACTTTACTTACTCTTCTTGGTTTTAAAGGCTGCATTACAGTGAAGTGATGTAATTTTTTTGGAACTTTCCAGATTGATCTCGTTGTTCAAATATTTGCCTTTACCCACTTAGTCCTTATAGCCACATTACTGATGATTATTCATCACAAATCTCATTGTGAAAATATATTGTGAAAGCACAGATAGTCAACCCTACAATATTGTCGCAATATTGTTATCCAGGTATTTGGTCAAAAATATTGTGATATTTGATTTTCTCCATATGGCCCAGCCCTGCTTCTAGTACAACTACTAGTAGAAGTGCTCCGATTCTACCAATTAGTAGTTGCTGTAATGCTAACGTGTTTGTACAACAGCACCCAAAGTGTTTCTTCGAACCTGTGCTTTGCTCTCCGAGGAGTCTTTCTGCAGCAGCTGCAGGCTGAGGCTGGAGATCTCCTTCTTGATGCTCATCATGATGTTGGAGTAGTTCTCATACCTCTTAAACTGGTTGGTGAGGCTCGTCATGCTGTCTCGGACAAATTCATTGTCTCGCGTGAGGTTTATCTTGATTGTCTGCAAGAGAATGTCACTATTATCACAGTAATCACGATCCGTTGAATGACATCAGGGTTTCCGCGGGGTCTTAAAAAGTCTAAAAAAAAAAAAAGTCTCAAATTTGAAAATCTAAATTTTAGGCCTTAAAAACTCAAATTTGCAAAAAGTATTGTGTTCTAGGTCTGTTATATAATATATATAATAATAATTTTAAACAGGTCTTAAATCTTCCTACGTCCATGTAGCACTACCTCTAATGCTCATTACAATGTTTTGTTTTTTAATTCTGTGGTGTTGTACTTCTTTCTTTCACTAGTCTGAATATAATTTGCTGTATATGTACAGATTATTATTACTCCATGTTGCTTTTATTCAATTTTAATAATTTGATTTACTTTGCAAGTACTTTTGTGGCTCTGCATTTCATTGTACTTTTATGTTCTGATATATTTCTTAAATTTCATTCATAAAAGGTCTTAAAAAGGTCTTAAAGGGTCACTCACGTTTTTTTTCAACCCTATTTTCCTATGTTTTTGTGTTTAAGTGACTGATGGGAACAACAATCTTTGTTATCAGTGTTAAGCGAGATTACTGCGGTCGGCAGCGGCGAAACAAGCTACAATGTAAGTTAATAGGGCAGTTGTCCATCTTGTATTTACCTTCACAAAAGTGCTCGTTTTGCCACTGACAGGCTCAGATTAATATTCTAAGTGTCTGACAACATTATAGAAAGGATTTCTAAGGAGGCTGACCTTTCTGTTAAACAGTAAGATCCTTTTTTTTTTAAACATAAAAATATCCGTGAAATTACAGTCGCTAAACCCACCAAACTCCATGTAAATAAACAGTCATTTTAATTCATAAAATACACTTCATTCAAAGTCGACAGAAACAAAATAAAACGCCGTTATGGGACGTCTTTCCACTATTCCAACTATTACGACTCTAGTTTTGGTTGAAATAAACACATAGTTTACCAATTAACATGTGAAAATATGTTGGCTCTATACGTGCTAAAAGTATTGCTTTTTTAAATGGAGTCTGGTGGGTTTAACGCTAGCGACTTCAGAGCTGTTTCTGGTTCAACATTAAGGACTTAAAGAGGTTTTAAAGGTCTATCTCTGAAGGGATCATTTCCATAATGTTGTCAGACACTTAGAATATTAATCTGAGCCTGTCAGTGGCAAAATGAGCACTTTTGTGAAGGTAAATACAAGGTGCACAATTGCCCAATAACTTACATTGTAGCTTGTTTCGCCGCTGCTGACTGCAGAGATTTTGTTTAATACTGGACCAATGTCAAAGATTGTTGTTTCCCATCAGTCACTTAGACACAAAAACATAGGAAAATAGGGTTGAAAAAAACGGTAGTTACCCTTTGAAGAGTCTTAAATTTGACTTGTTGAAACCTGCAGAAACCCTGGACCATAATGCATATAATAATATAAACCACCTTTCGATAATGGTTCTTCGATTATAACGATATACATATGAATAAGTACGTGAGTTTGGTTGTTTGCCTACCTCTTCTAGGGTGTTCATTTGAGACACCACCTTGTTGATGTAGGAGTGGACTTTCATCAGATCCATGCTGTAAAGTGTTCCCTCCAGGAGGTCCACCATGGATTGGAGCTGGTCATTCGTGCCATGAAATGAGAAGAAACTAGCGTTATTATTCACCATCTCCTGAACACAAAACCTGACAGCTTTATGTGGCTCTGTTCAAATGCAGTAATAGCCTAAGTGCCCTGCCAAAACATTTGCTCTGATTATCACTATTGACATCCACACTGAGTGCTCACAGGGTTCATTCAAAGTCCAGCTTAATTATTTGAGACCTTCCCTTTTCAATATAATCATTTCCTTCAGAGATGTCTTGGCTTAATGTAAAGTTTAAAGTGGAGTCAGACATCTGGAACTGCCTTTTGGTTTATAGGCTACATAGCGTGCTTCTCCTGCCTGTGAAAAATGTGCAGAGGTATGCTGACATGTTCACAAAAGATGTTCAATGACATACAACTATAGCCAGGTCACAGAGAGTTGAAGAATGACCTTTTATGCTTTTAAACTGAACGGGAATTTTGCTTTCACTGATTGCTTCTCTTTTAGTTCCATTTTACAGCCTGAGTGCTGACACTGATTTGACATTAATTCAGCTTTAAAACAGCTTTGGTGCTGCGCCTAAACCTTATAATCCTGGACTATGGAAATATATATGAGATGTAATTGTCTAATTTTTTGTACAAACAATAACTGATGCCATCAGAATCCTTTGAAAGATGCTATTCTCAGAAAACTATTCGACATTTAGCAGCTCAGCTCCTCACCTTTAGTAACTCGGGGGCCTGTTTCTTCAGCTTCTCCATCTTCCACTCATTCTCACAGGGGTTTAGGGAGGACGGCGGGGCCGTGCACGAGCACTTACAGTCGGATCCGGAGCTGACCGTCTCCACCGTGTAGAAGTCCTCCACTCGTACAGTGCCGCTCCGCAGCCGCAGGCAGGCATCCTTACTTAGAGGCCGCATGATGCACTTACAGCGGCAGTCTGAGCCTTCTGACGTCATCCGAACAGGCTCTGTCTCCCCAAAGATCTGGAAGACAGAATGTGAATTGTCCCATTTGTCAGAATGGGATTTATTGCCAAGTAAGGCAAGGCAAGGAAAGACAGCTTCATTTGTATAGCACATTTCAGCATCAAGGCAATTGAAAGTGCTTTACATAAAACATTAAAGTTAACAATATAAAAACAGATCAAATACGAGAATAAAAGTCACAGTGCAGTATGAGAAATAAACAATTATTTAAAGAAAGGCAGCATCAAAAAGATAAGTCTTCAGCTTTGATTTAAAAGAACTGAGAGTTGCAGCGGGCCTGCAGGTTTTCTGGGAGTTTGTTCCAGATATGTGGTGCATACAAACTGAACGCTGCTTCTCCCTGTTTAGTTCTGACTCTGGGGACAGAAAGCAGACGTGTCCCAGATGACCTGAGTGGTCTGGGGAGGGTTCATAATGTAGCAGCGGATGTATTTTGGCCCCAGTGCTTTATGTAAGTAACACTTACAAGGAATTTGCCTTGGTTGTTGGTGCGTACATAAGTATATTAAACATTCAAATGAAATAAACCAAGAATGAATACAGAAAGAAATATGTACATATAACTGTTTGACATTAAAAAAGAAAAAAAAGAGGCTGTATGGATTAGTGCAGGATGTGCAAACATCATCTGTTAAACAAATTTCAAATCCAAAGAAAATATTTTCTGTCCTTTTTTTGTGTTGTCAATATAATCTTCCTTTCATTTTTATACATAAGTATCTCTTAGTTGCATGTAGTGTAAATGTATCTTTATCGTGGTGCTATTCAGGGCTGAGTAAGAATTTAACGCATCAGACATGGATATCAATGACCTGGATTGCACAGGATATTCATCCAAACCCAAAATATGTCATCTATTCCATTAGTCTAACTGGACTTCCTTGAGATTTAAATCTATTATTCATGGCGTTTTTCCATTACATGATACCTGCTTGACTCGCCTCGACTCTACTTGCCTTTTTTGGGTTTTCCATTATGAAAAAAAAGTCCCTGGTACCTGCCAACAGGTACTGTTTTTAGTCTCACCTCCGTCGAGGTTCCAAGCGAGCTGAGGCGATACCAAAAGGTGACGTGAAAACCTGCAGACTGCTGATTGGTCACTAATCACTGCGTCATCATTGCTAGCGACAGACGGGGGTGTCCTGAACAAAACTGGCATTTTTAAATAGTTTAGCCAGCGGTGGTTTTTTTTGCTGCCTCCAGCTTCTTTTGAAACAAAACTTGTTTTCTGGCTGTGGCAACGGCCACATGCCGAGAATCAAAAACAACACACCTTCAACGTTCTGTGTGTGTGTGTGTCGCGTTAGGTCACGGCAGTTTCCTGCAGCGTCGATATGACGACCAGCCACGCTCGCCTCACGCATGAGGCGGTACTAAATCTGCAACGGAAAAAGGAGGACGGGGCAACGCGGTCGAGCCGAGCCGAGCTGAGTAGAGCTGGTTCTAGCAGTGGGTAAGCGCCATTTTTGTCGGGAAACAAAAGCAAGGCAAGGAAAGAGTTCCTGAAAAAGAACCACAAGCTTCCCGTATTTTGAATGCTAGCAGGTGTGACACAGACGAAAGCCTCAGAGACAAACATACATTATTTTGCATACCTAGCTGGCCTTTGGCTGCCATGTATGATGACAGAGGTTTGGCAGGCCATGCTCATGGCTTACTTAATAGACAGAAAGCAATGCATTGCAGCCAGAGCACACATTCCTCACCCGCCCTATGCGAGACAAGTGCAAGCTAGCATACAGTGGAGATGGCTTGCATTCAAAAATTCAACTACACAGATTTCCTGCATATTTGTTCACGTTCATATTGTAAATATTCAGGTAATGATGGTCAGTAGGCAGACTGAGGTCTGCTGAGAACTCTGTGAATGTATCCACTTTGTCTATCTAAATTCATCTTTCCTCATTTCTAGGGCTGTCCTTGAAAATTCTTACGATTTTGTCGACTAATCGATTAGTTCATTTAAATGACAGATCTGTAAAACCGAGTTTCTCCACAAAGAATAAGGTGCATAAGCACCACTATAATCTTGTGTTTACCAGAGATGTGCTCATAAGTGTCTTGGAAATAAGTCATTCAGCATGAAAAAGCATTAAAAAACTAAATAAATGTTAGTCAACTAAGACCAAACGACTGATTAGTCGACTAATTGACTATAAGAGGGGGTAGCCCTAGCTATTTCACAGTGGAGGGTGGGCTACAATAGACTGAAACCTTGTAGGTTAGATTTCTAAATAGGTTTTGCAATAGCTGTGTCCTTTCAAATTGCCCCTTATGGCTGCTTTGTCGTTAGCTGATCTAAATAATAATGCGTTAAGACTGAAAGCAAAACTAAATCTTAGACGGCATATGATGTCAATGCAAAGACACAATGGGACGCAAATGTGTCCTAGACAATGCACATGGAGTCATAAAGACTTTATGACTCCAGTTCAAGATGGAAAAGGACAGAATCAGGAGGGACATAGATAGCACTGGAGTTGTATCTGCTGAGTGGTAGTCTCGCATTGCCAGACCTTCCTCCACAGCGCTACGGAGGAAGGCTAGTCCACACAGCATTCCGGGATGGGAGAAAAACGTGCTCTGGTTTATTGGCATTTCTTTAAACCAATCACAAATCGCCTTGCTGAGCGCCGGACGGAACAACGGTGCCTCTGCAAAATAGCCTCGGGAAGGAACTTGTTTTGGTGGAACGTTTACGTTCAAAAGTTGTTTTTGTCGTGCAACAGAAAACTCAGATTGGACAGATAGTCTAGCTACTGTAGCTACTGGATTTACCCTGCAGAGATCTGAGGAGCAGTTAACCGTAGTCCTCATGAATCGACTGGAGTTTAGAATCCCAACACAAAGAAAGAGGAAGGTGATGGACATCCGGAGGATTTTCAGGCGGTATCGGAGCAACCGGGAAATGAAGCGGCGTCGATATAGACTAGCTAAGTGTCAACATCAGTCCGACTCTGAGCTGTGGCACAAACACAGCACAGGCACACTGTCTATCTGTAGTTTTCTATGTTGCTGGCTAGCTGTTTGGGCCCAATAAACATAGACTTGCAAAAGCACTAGAGTGGTCAAATTTACACAAATAACTCTGGGTTAAAATGAGCTTCGTGCTTTGTTCCTATCTATCTTGATACTGAATACCTATTGATAAGAAGGCATGCACCAATGTTGAAATGCATGTGAATACTGTATACTGTAGCACCAAAATGAGAGCTGAGACCATGTCAGTCATTACCCATAGTGCGGCCTGCAGCATTTTTGTCCCACTAGTAGCAAAACCTAAGGATGGCCAAGAGGGTAAAAATGTAATACAGTGGCTAGATTTCCATGAAGTTTGTTGTGGATATTCATCATTAGTTGAAATGCCACAATGTTTGCATAAATTCGAAATGGAGCCTCTAGCCTGCAGCACCAGGGGTTGATAGACTGTATAAGTGACAATCGATCCAAAACATTTGGATCGCCCCCTGGTGACTGGCTGCAGTATATATCATAAATCCCACCCCCTCAATGTTAGCAGATGGAAAATGGGCCAAACTTAAAAGTCAAAGTACACAGCAAATAAATGTTTCCCAAAAATGGTTTCTATCATTTTAGGTAGTTCTTGTCATGCTGATGTTTGTTGACACGTTCATTTTTCTAAAAAGTTTGGTTTTGGTTAGTAATTTGATGCTGTAAAAACGGGGCGAAAAATCATGATTGACAGCTGTGATTGACTCGTGATCGGTCGGGCGGATGTATAGCGTAAGGCTCCACCGCACGATCACTACTGCGCAGACTCTGGCTCCAAAATTAAAAGATGCCGTCACCCATGTCCGGGATATTTTTGCTTCCCTTTTGTACAGCGGGAGGAAGTCATGTGTCATCCGTTTTATTTTTACACTCCATGTGCAGCACAGATGAAGAGTGGGCATCAGAGTTCTATAAGCTCACTTTTTTCTAACTCCACACCTCCAGACTTCAAGAACTAAAGAACATAAGTTTTAAAATGAAAACAATCATTTTAAAACTCATGTTCTTTAGTCCCGACCGACGCTGACTCAAGTGAGATCAACAGATTTCACACAGCTCCAACTGGAGACACAAAAGGTTTTATACAACTTTTTTCACAGATGTGGTAGAACTCCCCAACACCTGGAAACAGACTTGGATGTGTTACATCAGTGTAAATGAGTAGGAGTTTCCCTTTAAAGCCTTACTGTAATAAAACCTTGTTTGACCCTTTAGCACCCACATGGACGCCATATTCCCAAGGTTTCGGTTGTATCCTCTGTTGTGCATTGTTTGTACCACAGGTCATTCTTTTTGAAAATAACCACAATGACTTCAAAAAAAGAGACCAATACATACTGTATATTACATCTTAATGTTCATGCAGCTTTTAATACTACAAGCGTTATAGGCTACTATTCATTGCACTGGTTTGGTTTTCCACTGGCTATCCCTCATGTGTTCAGTGTGTGTGTTTATTTGGATTAAAGCCTGTTGGATCATGTGTTGGAAAAGGTTTGGACTATCATCTCTCCCTGGTGAGATTTAGGGACCTCTGCAGGATGGGCGCACATGTGGTATCACTTTTATCAGAGATGGAGTTCCGCAACAAAGAGATTTTTCATTAATGAGCTGTGGTCCTGTCCTCATGTGACAGGAGTTAGGAGGTATTACTCTTAGAGTATGAAGATTATATTTGTAGAAACTTAGGTCAAAGATATACTGAGGTACTGAGGTACCAGCTCGGATTGATATAAGTCACCTCATAAACCAATCTATTGGCAATTTCTGTCTCTCCAAAATGGTGACATTCCTTCTTTGTAAGGACGTTTTCCAAGATATGGAAAAGAGGGTTAAAGCCAACTTAAGTAGAAATTCCTCTTGGTTATGTCAAAACAGCAAACAAAATAGCCAAAAGAAATCCTGTTATAGTATCTCAATTGTGAATATATTTGTTGCTTTTTTTCTGTTTTAAGACATTTCATTTTATTTCATTTCAAACCTTTATTTAAAACTCTGGGCCAATTGAGGGAGACCCTCATTTTCAATGGGCCCAAGTGATTACATACCTTGGACTCATACATATCTTTTAACATTTTTTAGACTTTACAATTAACGGAATCAACAATCAGCAGATTAATCAGTAATGAAAATAATTATTCCCATCATTTCTTTGTCTCTTATGAGTCATCCAAATTTATAGAAGTGCAATATTAAATTCCTGATGGACAAAATAACAATATATTATACATGACAGGGAATATTATTTACATATACAGCAATTTACAGTGCATGACCATGACAGAAACAAAGGGTGGCGTAGGTAGTTACAATTATGGCTTTTGCAATTTGGTCATGTTTGTTATTTAATGGCTTTCTGTAGTTTGACCAATTTAGGAAGTCTTTTAGGATAGCTGCAGGCTGAAGGTATATGGGGAAGTGGTAGAAGTGGAGGTGGTGGTTGCTCATTAGTGAAGGAATGCACGCTGAGTGATGGGGGAAGATGTGGAGGAGTGTGTACTTTCCCCCTCCATTACTGCAGACATACTGGGAGGGGGTCTGATATGGGGCAGCACTCCTGTGTGCAAAGCCAGGCCAATCCTGACCCATGTCAAGCGAAAAGGCAGCAGGTTGACAAATCCTACAGCCACATGAAAACAGAGTGGATTAGCAGATTAAACTTCTTTAGCAGAGGCTATGTCTACGGCCCTGCTGAGCTGCATTGTTCAACCCCAGCCAAAGACGGACTGCTGCATAGCAACATCAGCTTAAGTTGCTTTAAGTTGGAGAAGTCAGAGAAATTCCAGCCAGATTTACTTTGGCACTTCAAGTTTTGTGTAGTCAAGAAGGACTAAATCACTACTTCGCAGGTTTTACTGCAGGACAAAGATTTGTCAGCATCTCATCATGAAAAAATCTGAATAATTGTGCCAATCAGAGCAGCTGCCTCCTCCTGTCAAATCATGACAAGAGGAGGTATGCTGGTATGCCTAACTGACCGTCCAGCATCTCATGCCAAGCTGACCTACCAGCATGAGAACAGGCAACACAATTAACAATGCTAATAATTAAGAGTACAGGGTATTTAACGCATGCTTTGAGCTTTGAGTCTTTGGCTTTGACCTCTCAAGTGCAGTCAAGTTTCAGGTCAAAAAGAACACGGCTCAAACATGAACTCATGTCTGCACAATGGGAGCAAAAGAGCCGCAGAGAGCTCTATTAGATCAACCGCTGCAGCCTTTAACAGCTAACACACCCTGACAGTGATGAAGTGAAACCCCAATTGTGCTCCGGATTGCTAAAAACACAAGATGTGTCACACAATGGCACAATGTATTTGTTAGCCTCAGAGTTAAAGTCAATGTTTCAGTAGCACTGGCCTGTTGTATCTGCAGCCTTGTTCATATAAACAAGGATATCCTCTCCTCTTAGTGCTTTGCCAGCTCGGGTAATCACTGGGACAAAAAGGCAGGTGGTGCAGGTATCCTGTGGCAAAGTTTAAATGTTCAGCTGCATGTTTTCCGACCTTCAAACACAAAACTCTTATGACCTGCAGCCAATTTGCGCCCCCCCCCCACACACACACACACACACACACACACACACACACACACACACACACACACACACAAACACACACCACACTCTTTGCTTTTGGAACCATATTCCCACAAATGCACAAAAGGCACCGAGAACAACAATTCTAATCAGTCTTAAACCCATCAAGCTTGTAATTTCAAAGGATGGACTATCTCTTTAAAATCCACATCATCTCCTGTCAAGGGTACTCAAGACCAAAACCGGGAACAACATTCCAGTTCAAAGAGTCCACCGGATTTTAATCTAATTAGCGGTGCTTATGATAAACAGTCTTACTGTGCCACTGTAAAGGTCAACTTGGTACAAAGAGGGGATTCCATTAAGGCCTCCAGTCTGGAGATGAACCATGAGGGTCGGTGGCTCAGACTATATAAACAACATTACTGGCATTAGCACGGGGATGTTAATTAGCTGAACACAAAGTGTATCAAGCACTCGCTGCTTTTGCGGGTACATATCTACATTCCTGCTGGGTCTGTTTGTGTGTCCGGACACTCTCTGAACTTTGACTTTTCAGTCTTCACGGAACATCATGAAACAAAAATGAGGAAAAGAATAATAAACATAACACATATCGTCCTTTACGAAGTACTGTAATACTAAAATGAATTAATGAATTACTTATGTGAAAGTTCCTTTCTTGCCACAGCAACATTACAGACTGTGGAAACCCTTTAAACATGATTTCTGTTACACATTTCCACATTTGATTCATTTCCTAACAGTTAAATCATCAGTCTGCTGTGAGGGGTGAAAATCCCTTTTGAAAACACACAGATGCAAATCAAGTTGTCAATATGGCTCCCTAATAAAATCCACATGCTGTAGTAATTCATTCACAAGCACAAAGAGACACTAATTATTAGAGTGGTGCCTGGTGACCTCAACAACGAGTGGAATGATAGATGTTGCCAATGCGTTTCCCCCAGACGATTAGTTACAGCAGATGTTTATGGGAGATGTTAAAAAGCGGCAGAGTCGATCAAAGCTAAGTGAAAGATACTATGTTTCATTACTTGAGGAAAAAAAAAAACAAAAAAAAAATAATAATTTTGAATTAAAAATGTAACCTGCTGGTCGGTGTTTTGCTATTACTGTGCAGATGCTAATCGTAGCCATTTATATGCTAATAATAGAAATGCTCATTGTTTAGCATGACAGCTGCTCATAAATCCATTAATCATTTGGTCATTATAACAATGTTACATTGAATTTGTGTTAGAGGAAGGAGAAGGAAATGACTACATATTTTGTTTTCACTGCAGCTACAGTACATTATTTGATCTACGCCACAAAGACTGGAAACGGGGAAACAGAACAGGCTCCGTCCCTGTAACAAAACCGAACTACCAGCACCTCTAAAGCTCACCAATTAACACTGTGTATCTTGTCAGTTCAATATGTACAAAGACATAAAAATGAAAGTATAAAAAAGGACATATTGTGGTTTTACGGGAGGTTATTTCTTGGTTAAACAATAGTGTCGCTCATAATCCCCCATAACGCCACAGTCTTGTTTGAACACTTTGTTTTCTTGTTTTTGCTTGCTCACTGTTTCCAGTCTTTGTGATAAGCTGCTGGCTGTACGGTTCATATTTATCATACAATCTTGAAACAAAGTGTTGAACTATCCCTTTAGGATTAGGGAAACATTGTACTGTAGTTATGGTTAATAGAAAATGGCCGCTATTCGCAGGTCTACGAAGAGGCACAAGCTCCAGTGTAACTTAAAATAAGATGCACTGCACCCGCACCACCCCAACCTCCACACCCTTTCTGGGCTGCATTTAGATCAATGCATCACACTTCTTCCTGCACTGACACTGAAAGTTAGAATTGCACCTGAATTGTACCGTGCAGAAAGAATATGGAAGTAATTTCTGGGCATACTAGGCTGGGACCTCCAACATGACCCCAGCCATCAACACCAACGCATGCAATGCAAGGCCTGATGAGATAGCCATGGCGATATCTGAAAAATACAATATGGCTCTGTTGTTGTTTTTGACCTTCCTCCACAGGAGGGTCTGGCTTGTCCACACAGCATTCTGGGATGGGAGAAAACATGCTGTGGTTTATTGGCATTTCTTTAAACCAATCACAATTGTCATGGGCGGTGCTAAGCGCCGGACGGAGCTACGGTGCAGCTGCAAAATAAACTCGGGAAGGAACTTGTTTTGGTGGAACGTGTATGTTTAAAAGTTGTTTTAGTCGTGCGAGAGAAAACTCAGATTTGACAGATAGTCTAGCTAGCTGTCTGGATTTACCCTGCAGAGATCTGAGGAGCAGTTAACCATAGTCGTCATAAATCCACCGCGGAGTTTAAAATTCCAACACAAAGAAAGCGGAGGGTAGCGGACATCCGGGCAAAAAAAGCGACATCCTGCACCGGAGCAATCCCGGAAGTGGAACATCATGGATATAGACTAGCACCACATTGACTGCCGCTGTTTTAGAGCTCAAAGATCCACATAGGAAAAAGGTTGGGGTGGATGGATGGGTCCTTAAACACAGGGCTTAATGCCGGGAAGCGAAGTTCATGTCCTGGAAGAAGTTAATGAGAAAACACAAGATTTTCACCAGGGAAATGGGTGTTCGTGTCCAAGGAGTACTACTTAAGGGGACCAGTGTTTTAACCTAAACCACAGTCTTTTTTTCTAATCTTAACTAGTGTCTACACTTACACTTAACTTGTCGCCGCATGACACTCACCTTTTTGTTGGCTAAAACTCTACTGCAATGGCCTCTGAAAGGACCGGCACCTCACGGTGCTCTGTACCCGGCTCACAGTCACCTTTTCTCTGCTAAATTTAACTGTAAAGACCGCTAAACTGATCGGTTGTCACGTGACCAGCTGGCAGTCGCTGTAATTTCGTAGGATATCATACGAATGGGTGTGCATACATTTTCGTAAAATATATCAACATGTTCATGAGAATGCATTCTGCACAAAGAGAGCTCCAAGTCTCTTATACTGCTATGCTGCTTTGAAGGATTGAGAAGAACGTTTTGCAAGAGATTA
This sequence comes from Sander vitreus, assembly GCF_031162955.1. Lineage (NCBI taxonomy): Eukaryota > Metazoa > Chordata > Actinopteri > Perciformes > Percidae > Sander > Sander vitreus. Next base: position 7,133,309 of record NC_135859.1, read on the forward strand.
TAGTTGTTCACTGTATGTGCACAAAGGCTACTTGAGGGTTTAAAGTTGTCTGTTTTTAATAACTCACCATGAATGCCACGCATTTATTCATCCATGTTTGCAAGCAGAACACAACAGGGCCCATGGGCCCAGGTCTGTATGAGGTTAAGCTCTACAGGGCGATGGTGCCTGAGAGGGATTTCATGAGACCTCACATAGACCATACAAGAATTAAGACATATACTCCAGATAAGAGACAAACTACATTTGAAACGTATCTGTGATGATAAATGTTGCTCTCAAGGATTAAGGGATCTCCTCAGTGGGAGAAAAACAGCCTGAGAAAAAGAAAGGCCAACGATGCTTTCAAATGCACAAATTGGGAACATGTGATATGTAAATAAGGCTGTGATAAAAACAAGGCTGTGTTGGATTGGCTTGTGATAAGATTCTGGTGACAATGGACCTGCAGGTCCATCCATTTGTCTTTTACTTCTAAATATAATTTACAATGGCTTTATTTCAAGGAATTGTTATGCAACACACTTTGACATCATGCAGATTTAATGGTGGAACTTTGAATTAGTTAATGTAATGTTGATGGATCAAGAACAGTCCAAATCATGTGTGAGGGAGCTGGAAGTCATCCCCACAATCTATGGAGGACAAACAACCTAAAATATAATATCCATGTTGGCCATTTTGTACCAAAGCCAAGCAACATCAGCCCTGTGTAAATCCCCGGTCATGTGCAGGGCCGTGTGCACCTGGGTCGTATGGTGGATGTTGACCCATTCACACTGACACCGAAAGCAGTTTTTTTTTTCCGGGTCATTGGCTCAGTGTAAATGAAGTAGTAGTGTCTCATTTCCAACAGCTTGCAGCTTTGTTTCAACCACAAACAGAGAGACTCTCTGCAGACTGATGATGTTGACTCTTCATCAAGCCCCATGTGATATCTGCAGTTAAATGAAATCATGTTGGCATAACATGGCATGATAAAATGTTGTTTCAAGTAAATTGTGGCAATCATCTATAGCTTGAAGGCAACTTACTGCACCATGTAAGTAATAATATTAATAATAAGAATTCATTGCATCTATATAGCGCTTTATCATAGACACTCAAAGCACTTTGGGGGGGGGACTACTCTCTACCACCACCAATGTGTAGCACCCACCTGGGTGATGCACGGCAGCTTTACGATACTAGCCGCTCACCACACATCAGCTCGGTAGAGAGGGAGGAGTGGTGCGGGAAACCGGAGCACCCGGAGAAAACCCACGCAGAAACGGGGAGAACATGCAAACGGCTCGGTAGCTTCTTGCTGTGAGGCCACAGTGCTAACCTTTGGGCCACTGTGCTGCAAGTAAATTGAGTTAATTATCGAACCCTGTCTCTGCTGCTGTGGTCATCCCAGTCTGCAGTTTTCTTCTCTCTAGCGCCCTGCAGACCATGCACCGACTATCCTCAGGTTTATTAACAACCAGAACACGAAGCAGGTGCATGTGTTGGTTTCCACGTCACTCTCTGGTGCCCTCCATGTATAAACGAGCTTTGGCTCTCATCAATGCCAGTGCCGCCAGTTTGGCTACAGAGACTACGACTGGGCATCTCCAGTGGCCACAGGACTGGAGCTGTGACACTTCTACATGATGAGGAATAGTGCTGTGTCATGATGTAGGGTAAAGCTTAAAAACATTACACATTACAGCAAAAATCTTGTCATTTATTTTTCAGCTCCTACTACATGAGCCCAGTCTCTGTGCGTAACGTGGAGTTTTTCCTGCCTGCCTCTACGACGTGTAACGTCAGACACCCAATCACAAACATTATTAGAGCTTGGTAGAAGCGTGCTGTGTGCTTATTGGCTCACTGACGCTGATGACATTTGCTCTTTAGGTATTGAAATTTGGTAATTGATGACGAGGCATTTTTCGATACTCAATACTAAGGTGGGGAACGACAACAAAAGTGCGTGGATGGACGCTAACAGGGTTCCACCAGATGTTTGAACCTGGCTGCAGGGAGTTGCATCCTTCCAGACACAAGAGTGTCAGTGAGGTCCAACACTGATGTTGGGTGATCAGGGGCCCGTTTCAGGAAGGAGGTTTAACAAACTCTGAGTCTAACCCTGAACTCTGAGTTGATTTACCCTGAGATGGCAAACTCTGAGTTTTGAGTTGCTGATTTGAGTTGGTTCAATCAACTCAGAGTAGGATCACTCAGAGTCAAGCGCATGCACCACCACAATAAAAAGGCAGCATGAATGGAGCCATGATACTGTAGCGAGCTACGTGGAATAAGTCGAAGAGCCAGAGATATAGAACTCTGTGGACGTTTATTCAACCGCTACACACACTCGATACACAGAGGTCATCAACCTACCCCAGTGTTTTCCGTTACAATACTATGATTCACCATGGCAACAACCACAAACAAATCGGTCGGCATACTTTACCCCTCCGGAACTGGAACTACTCATGCGCACATACAGCGAGTTTGAATATATATTTTGAAGTGCTGTCAGTTAAACGCGTTATTAACGGCGTTAACGCAAACCCATTTTAACGGCGTCGATTTTTTTTATCGCGAGATTAACGTTCTTTTTGGCCTAGCAAACTTTGTAGTTTTTTTTCCACATGCTGTTGCAACAACTAGTCATGTTAGAAAAACTTCAACACCACACCGGATCTAGCTAGACCGGAAACAAAACAACAGGCACACTTGTTTGGGCTTGCGAGCCGGCCAAAGAGTAGTACATAGTCGCTTTTCGGCGAAAATTGCCGTTTTGAATGGGAAAATGTCATCCACGTGAATCGTGTAGCTCCGAAGAGTTTTTATTTGGGGGGGTCCGAATACGGCACCGGTGCCTTAACGACCGTTATCTATCTATCTATCTTATTTAGGTGCCACTTAAATGCCTGCGCTTCGCTCCAGTGCTCCAAAAACGGACGTTAGAGGGAACTGAAACATCGCCGCACGGGACGCTAGTCAACACTACACTTAGCAGCAGCTAACGTTAACCTACTGTTAGCTAGCAGCTGGAGTAAACACGGTTAAGACGCTGACAGCTAAACGATGTAAAGTGTGACTGTATTTCACTGGAGAGGATTCTAACAGCAGACGGTAGCTGCCGTTGTCTGAAAAACATCAAGTATCATTGTATAATGTTGATAAGAGCATTAAAATGAGAAAAAATAATGGGACAAAAAGAAATCATGGGATATTTAGAATAGAGAAAAATGTGCGATTAATTGCAAGTTAACTATGACATTAATGCGATTAATATTAATTAATAAAAATATTTGAATCGCGACAGCACTAATATTTTGTTAAAAATAGCCACACGGCTGCTGCTGCAAAATAGCAAGAATTAGTGTGGGAGAAAATTGCTGCTCGAGTCAATGCGTAAGCATTGACAGTGTATTCATTTCATATTTAATCACGGGTAACCTATAATATTACTGGTGAAAACTGGAATGGTATTACACCTATAATTTCAATTAGGTGCAATCCTGCGCGCAAAAAAGTAAGCTACTAGTAGAATAGTAATCCCATTCTGAGGCTGCAGCACCATGTTATTAACAGAACTATAATTTATAAACATTTAATTTTTTTTAATGGCTCTCACTGGTTTGTCTCCAGGGAACACTTCAAAAACGTTTAAAAAACGTTTCAGAGCAAGGCACACTTTTCTGACGGCTCTGCGTACAGTGGCTTTACTCCGCATCACCGATGTTGTAAAGAAAACTGCCGTTTGCAAAAAACATAATGCGACACAAATAATCTGCTGGGATGTAAAAGCATGTCCACGATGGTGGACGTTAGTGATATGAGGACGGATAAGGTATCTACATATCTGATCGACTGTGAAGAAAAACGATACCTCTCAAATAGGTATCTGGAAATAAAAATACATCTAGTCGGGCCTCAATATCATCTCCCGGCGTATGTTTAACTCCCTGCGAAGTAATACAGCTTCTTCATCAAAGGGATCGTCAATAAAAGGACATGCCATGTTCGAGAAAAAAACGTTTTATAATCTGCCTAACATAGTTAATAAACCAACATGTTTTTTTTTATTCATGCAGATACCAAACTGCGCTAAAATGCGCCTGATACAGACTGAAATGAATGAATGAGTAAATGAAAGAGCGCTGCGTCAGAGGGAGGAGACTGAGAGAAACTTGAGGTTTCTTGAAGAAAACCTGCTCCTGACCAGGTTAGGTTCACAGACTCAGTTACCATAGTAACTGACTCTGAGGTTAAGTTACCTCTCTTTCTGAAACGGGCTGGAGTAACCCCTCCTTCTCAGGTTTAAATAACCTCCCTTTCTGAAACGGAAAACCCAGAGTTTTCCTCATCTCAGGGTTAACAAACTCGGAGTTTTCACTAAACCTGCTTTCTGACTCAGTGTTTCAGTTCATCCCAAAGGTGCTGGGTGGGGTTCGGTCAAGTTCTTCCACACCAAATTGGGAAATCATTTCTTTATGGAGCTGTGTGTGCTCGACATGTTGAAACGGAAAAGGGACAAACTTCAACTGTTGCCACACAGTTAGAAGAACACAATCTAAAATGTGATTGTAAACTGGATTTAATTAAGATTTCCCTTCATTAGAACTAAGGGGCCTGGACCAAAGCAGACATTTGGCATACTATACTACGAATACTTTTACTACCATTAACACTAGCACATGCTGCTTCTATCGCTGTTATAATTAGTAGCACTGCTTCTGCTGCTGCTGCTGCTATTACTACTATGAATACCACTTCCTATCACTACTACTACTACTAACCTACTATAATGGGGGTTTACTCTGCACTGATCCATGGCTGCTGATTTGGCCTCTGATTGTATCCAGAGCAGGCAATTGTTGACACTCACCACCATACATGGCCATACACATGTAACAGAGCCTCTGGTATTATAACATGTACTGTACATGTATTCTGTCTTTTGGCAGTGTGTGTGTGTGTGTGTGTGTGTGTGTGTGTGTGTGTGTGTGTGTGTGTGTGTGTGTGTGTGGATCTGGATTAGGCTGAGGGAGAGAGCAAGGGGTTACTGGAGTCCAGCAGCTGTGCAAACAAGGGCAGCCAGCTATTACTTTTACCCCACTGACTGCCATCTCTCCCACACTCTGCTGGCACAGACCGGAGGTATCATTACATAAACCCATTGTTACTCATGTCACACAAAAACCCTCATTGGGAGGATTACCACGAATCAGAAAAATGGCACATATAGCCTGAACCATCTGCAGGCTTTGGACAGAAATTGTATATCCTAAAAGTCTGGTTTTGGGAAAATGTTGGTCAAGTCACTTATTTGTCTGAGGCAGAGGCACCATGACATGGAATAGGTGACGTTGTAATGATAGATCTTCAGTGATTATGGGGTCCTATAGTGACCATTACTGACTCTGAACAGCCCTTGTTTCAATACAAGAGTAATACAACGCAATAATGCATGGGAATCCTCCAAAGTGAAATAAAATAATACATATCTAAAACCCGCCTGTGTTGTGTCTTTTCTTACCTTGCTGTGTGAAGACGCATCCTTACACAAAACCAGCAGACAGGCGAACAAGTTTGTGTATCTCCACATTTTTCTGTCCCGAGTGTCTGGGCGTGAAGTTCACAAATCCAAAGCGACAGTCGTCAATGCATTCAGTCCATGAGGTAAGGGAGTGCGCCTATTTTAATAACTCCATTTCCTTTTGCACACAGGGAGGATCATATAGGAGGCTGTGTCCGTCTGTCTGTGGATGTCAGTGTGCGTGCTGTGGAGTGCGCCCCTGTTTGTACCGCGCGCTCCGTTTTTCAGCTCGCGCATCATCTGTTCTCCGCTGTCCTCCACCGATGGGAGGGGTTTAAACACAAACATACCCAGTCTGTACAGGACGACGAAGTTTGGATATTTATATTTGATTATCATAATCATAATCACCTATTTAAAAACGTGTCTACTTTTCAAGTTTGTCTTTGCATTGGCCTACATATTCACTCTAAGAAATATCCGTGTATTTACAGTTGTATGACTGTATATTTTAACAGACACTGTCCGTAGAACGTATTCACTGTTGTATTTCTTTTTATTTACATTTCGAATTGCATTATGGGACCTTTATCTGTGCTCCGACAACTAACGTAGTGAGCTGTTCTGATCACAACGCCATTATCTTAAATTGTTAACCGGATTAGTGAGAGTTGAAAAGCACCAAAAAGCGTTTTTAAAAAAGTGATAAAGTGTTTTTTTAAAAAAGCGTCAAAAGCATAAAAAAAGTGTTGAAAAAGGTTTTTAATAATAAAAGAACTGACTTCATTTCAGAAATGTACTAACTGAGCAGCTTTCTGTGAGAACATTTTAAATAACAGTAAAAATCTTCTGTATTTTAACTGTAGCTACACACGACATTTCTGTTTTTTTAATTACTGGACAAATGCTGCGTTCCAGACACAATTTTTAGCCCGTAAGTTACGACTTCAAGTCACGACTCACGACTTCTATACTCGTGAGCGTTCCAGGCAAAGTCACGACAAAGCCTTCACGCTAAGGTTAGCGTTACGGTACAGATCCAGTTGTCCGACACGACTGAAGCGTGGTGTCGCGACGTCGTACATCCATGGTTGATGCTCCACGCCCTTGACCGGAAGCTGATTAGGTCCAGTCAGAGTGTCATGGCGGCTTGTTGAGAATACGATCTAGTATATTTTAAAAAATAGTTCACCGAAACGTGTTTCTGAAAACATTTGAAGCGAGAAATAGGCCATACGGTTGCTGAATCTGTCTTTATTTCAGATCGACAAAGGTCAGTTTAAAAGATTTTCGTGTACTTCTACTGGATAGTCGCGTCGCGTTCAACGGATTCATTTGCATAAAGATGGGCATCAGCCAGCTTTTGGAATGCTTCCCGGAATGCTTTGCGTGCAAGTTGAAGTCGCTTGACGTCACCCATAGCTAGCTGATACTAGCGATTTCTAGTCTGCAACATATTTTGGACTTTATTTAATAAACATAACCTGTAGTAGTACACAATCGTATGCGTATTGTTTTATTACAATGTGCGGAATTACTTTACGTTGGTTCTTCACGATCGTTCGTAACTTTACGTTACGAACGATCTGGTACGAGTTCACGAGTAGTAAGTTACGGGTTTGACTGCCGTTCCAGGGTAGAAGGTTGTGAAAACAGGAGTTACGGGTTGCCAGGAACGCAGCAAAAGTCTGGTTAATGAGCTGCCAGAACTTTTTCTGTTATTTTACGGATTTATTTCTTTGAGTGTTGCTCTTATTCATATGCTCTACTAGTCTGTGTTTGATTTATTCACATATTTTTCCACCGTCGTGACACAGCTTATGCGGGACCGCGGTTGTTAGGTTAGGTGAAGTCAGGTAACTGAAATAAATCCAGGGCATGTTGATCTTGACTCGTAGACCAAATCCAACCAAATGTAAGGTGAAAGTTTTTTCAAACACTAAAAAGTCTTAACATGAATCAAACCTATTATTAGCAAATATAAATCCCCACTGATGATAGGCTTACTGGCCTCTAGGTAAGGTAGTCACTAGCCATCCACAGATACAGTTCATCCTAAGGATTCACTGTGCCACATGTATGTTTAACATTAAAACCTGATTTATAAAATCATGCCAACAAGTAGGCTATTTGAATAGTATTCTATGCAAAAAGGTAAGTATAAAGGCCTACACGTTATTGTAGGCCCAGTTTATTATGCAACTTCATTTTATGCAATATATGTAGTAGGGGTCCCTTCTCCATCTCTCTTTCAGGGGTCCTTGGCTTAAAAAACATTGAAGACCCCTGGATTAGACCATTCCACAAGGTCACCCCACAAACTGAAAGACATAACATCATTGAGTGCACATAATCTACACATTGTATACACACATAAATAATGTACCATGTGTAGCCTAAGTTTAAAAGTAGTAAGTAAAGGAATATAATTTAGAATTTATTGTATATACTTTGTTTACATTTTGTACTTATTGCACCGTGGTTTGGAGAGAAATGCATTTTCAATTCCTCTGTCTCGCACACATTTTGAAAGAATTGACAATAACGTTGACTTGACTTGAATACAGCCTTTCAGGCCGACGGCACACATTATACAATTTAAAGGTCTTTTGGCGCCATCAGCTGGACGATTATTAATTTGAAACTCCAGTGTACCATAGACCCGCATAGACCTTTTTCACAGCAGACATGTTGACATGTCATAGTAGGAAAAGCACAAGTGTATTCAAAACCATTAATGATGGCTGCATTCCACTTAGGAGAGGCCCTGGTATTGTGCATGCTGACTCACTGAAATAGCTCACTCTAAAGGGCAGAAAATCTATAGATAGATAGATAGAGAGGTTTGAGGTGAACCTTACTGCAGTGATGTATTATGCGGGAGAATTTTGTTTTGTCTTTGGTGGTGAGGAGGTTGTACCAGCATGGAATGTTAAAGGTGAGAATTGATCCAGTAAGTGAACAGTTGAATAGAGTTAAAATATGCTTGCTGACATGAAAAGTCCCTATATTCCAACGCAGGTGGAGGCGCTGTTGAGCTTTTATTGTACAAAGCCTCAGTGTGCTGTGTGAAGGAAAGGCAGGTGTCGACCTCTGTTCCTAGGTATTACATTCTATTCATTTTTATTTATAGTGTCAAATCATAACAGGAGTTATCGCAGGACACTTTACAGATAGAGCAGGTCTAGACCACCCTCTATAATTTAGAAATATCAAACAGTGTTTCCCCCCAAGAGCGAGCATTTGGTGCGACAGCGGCGAGGAAAAACTTCCTTTTTATAGGTAGAAGCCTTGGACAGACCCTGACTCTTGCGGGACACAGAGACACCGATACAGATACAGATGAATGTGATTCATAATAATTATAGCAGTTGGTATGATGAACAGTAGCAATTTTAGTAACAATAAAGATAATAGAATTATGACTAGAAATAATAGTAGTAGCAGTGCAGGGTGTAGCAGGGCGTTGAGCAGGACCACAGCAGCAGCTGCAACAACCATGATTTAGGTGCCATCCCAATATAAACATACAGTGGGGCAAAAAAGTATTTAGTCAGCCACCAATTGTGCAAGTTCTCCCACTTAAAAAGATGAGAGAGGCCTGTAATTTTCATCCTAGGTACACTTCAACTATGAGAGACAAAATGAGAAAAAAAAAATCCAGAAAATCACATTGTAGGATTTATTATGAATTTATTTGCAAATTCCTCGGGAAAATAAGTATTTGGTCACCTACAAACAAGCAACATTTCTGGCTCTCACAGACCTGTAACTTCTTCTTTAAGAGGCTCCTCTGTCCTCCACTCGTTACCTGTATGAATGGCACCTGTTTGAACTTGTTATCAGTATAAAAGACACCTGTCCACAACCTCAAACAGTCACACTCCAAACTCCACTATGGCCAAGACCAAAGAGCTGTCAAAGGACACCAGAAACAAAATTGTAGACCTGCACCAGGCTGGGAAGACTGAATCTGCAACAGGTAAGCAGCTTGGTGTGAAGAAATCAACTGTGGGAGAAATTATAAGAAAATGGAAGACATACAAGACCACTAATAATCTCCCTCGATCCGGGGCTCCACGCAAGATCTCACCCCGTGGAGTCAAAATGATTACAAGAACGGTGAGCAAAAATCCCAGAACCACACGGGGGACCTAGTGAATGACCTGCAGAGAGCTGGGACCAAAGTAACAAAGGCTACCATCAGTAACACACTACTCCGCCAGGGACTCAAATCCTGCAGTGCCAGACGTGTCCCTCTGCTTAAGCCAGTACATGTCCAGGCCCATCTGGAGTTTGCTAGAGAGCATTTGGATGATCCAGAAGAGGATTGGGAGAATGTCATATGAATGAAATGATTGAATGAATGAATGAAACCAAAATAAAACTTTTTGGTAAAAAATCAACTCGTCGTGTTTGGAGGGGAAAGAATGCTAAGTTGCATCCAAAGAACACCATACCTACTGTGAAGCATGGGGGTGGAAACATCATGCTTTGGGGCTGTTTTTCTGCAAAGGGACCAGGACGACAGATCTGTGTAAAGGGAAGAATGAATGGGGCCATGTATCGTGAGATTTTGAGTGAAAACCTCCTTCCATCAGTAAGGGCATTGAAGATGAAACGTGGCTGGGTCTTTCAGCATGACAATGATCCCAAACACACCGCCAGGGCAACGAAGGAGTGGCTTCGTACGAAGCATTTCAAGGTCCTGGAGGGGCCTAGCCAGTCTCCAGATCCCAACCCCATAGAAAATCTTTGGAGGGAGTTGAAAGTCCGTGTTGCCCAGCGACAGCCCCAAAACATCTGATCTGCATGGAGGAATGGGCCAAAATACCAGCAACAGTGTGTGAAAACCTTGTTACTGTTGAAAGACTTACAGAAAACGTTTGACCTCTGTCATTGCCAACAAAGGGTATATAACAAAGTATTGAGATGAACTTTTGTTATTGACCAAATACTTATTTTCCACCATCATTTGCAAATTAATTATTAATTAATTAAATTCATTAAAAATCCTACAATGTGATTTTCTCATAGTTGAAGTGTACCTATGATGAAAATTACAGGCCTCTCTCATCTTATTAAGTGGGAGAACTTGCACAATTGGTAGCTGACTAAATACTTTTTAATTTCCCTGTAAGTACTCCAGGGAATAAGCTCCCCAGGGCTAAGTTAGTAACATGCATTACTGGGACATTAATGCACACACATGGAAAGAGAGAGGAGATAGGAACTCTCTGTGTTTAAGGAAGTCCCCTGGCAGTCTAAAACTATAGCTGCATAACTAAGGAGGCTTTCACACCTGCCTCATTTAGTTCGGATGAATCGCACTAGAGTTTGTTTTCCCGCTTGGTGTGGTTCGTTTGGGCAGGTGGGAATGCAGCCATCGCACTCGGGTGCGCACCAAAAGCGGACCAAACAATCAATCAAACTCTGGAGTGGTTCGTTTGCGGTGAGAACGTGATCCGACCTCAAACCGCACCAACTACTGTATGTGTACTAGGGCTGTTGGAACGAATTCCGAAAGTCAAATATATATAATTCGAATAGTAAAAAAAAAGCAATACTATTCGAATGCTGAAATTACTATTCATACTACTCACATTGTGAGCTAACGTTAGTACAGGGGGGAGTGACAGGCTGCGGCTGGAAATCGGAAGAAGGATGGGAAACCGTTTTAACATGACTTTAAAATCGACATCCACCGAGCCAAAATGCGAGTTATAGGAGCTCAGCTGGGAGCTTCATGGAGACAGCTAAAGATTTAGTTAGCTGCCCTACAGCTGTCAGAGTTAGCTTTAACTTCATATATTTACGGTGGCCGACAGGGGCAATCGCACTTCAACTCAATGAAACACACGAAAATAGACAAAACATGAGCAAATTAAGAAAACATCTTCATTATTTGACAACACATGCGCAGCATTTAGCAAACGTGCAGCAAATACACACAACACAACCAAATACACAAACGCGCTGCAAATACAGAAATGATGCAAAAAGAGAAGCACACAAACTCCGAAAACAAATGCAAAAAAAACGCTGCATCCAGATTACACAACGGAAGTTCTCCAGGCCTCTAGGGGGAGCAGCTAAGTGGAACAGCTTGATTTTCAACCCCACTGAGAGACGTGTTTGCTAAACGCTGCGCATGTGTTGTCAAATTTATGAAGATGTTTTCTTAATTTGCTTGTGTTATGTCTATTTGCGTGTGTTTCATTAAGTTGCAGTGCGTTTGCCCCTGTTGGCCACCGTAAATATTACCTTCTAACAGCTGTATTCTCAGTAAAGTGACAATCTGCAAGAAACAGGTTTGCTTTTAAATCACTAAAATAGTAGTGACAGCACCGTTTTGCTTAGTTATCAATGCCGTTAGCATCGTGGCTAACACTATTGTTAGTTTATGACAAATTGTTCTGGCTGTGCTTTCTAACATGATGTCATTGTGCTAATCGAGCAACATTAGCCTTTACAACAGAGCCGCTTCACTACACTTGTTAGATAATGTTTCATTACAGAGTTCTCTGTTGATTTGTGTTTGATGCTGTGTGCGTGGTGGAAAATAATGTAAACAGAGAGAAATGCAATGCGCCATGACATAGATCCCTCTTCAAGACCAGGCTGATGTTGGAAGTCCCTCTAGTGGACAGAATATGTAACAACAACTACATGCTTATAGTGGCATTGACAATGTATAATGTGGTATTATAGCGGACGACTGACAGCTCTAATGTGTACTTCACAAGTCTGATCTATGGCTCCTGTAGTCAGGTGTGTTTTGCAAACATGCAGCTTGCAATGTTTCTCTCACAGAAATAGACTGCGGTCAAGCTCTTCGTCACACGCATTTCCGTGGTCAAATCAGTCTTGGAGACAGACGCGGGCAGAGCAGAATGAAGTCTCTGTGACCAGAGCAGACAAAGTAACATCGCTCGTGAAACAATGTCTGATTATTTAAATGAAATGAGCTGGTTTTATCATGGAGATGCAAGAAATATGCGATTTGGGATTTACCAGAACACGGTACCTCCTTCCTTTTCCCATTTACTTTCTTGCTCCCACCCCAGACACATCTTACCAGTAAGCGGAGTCGTTTGTTATGACGCATTTTGGTACGCTTGGATTTTTCCATGTGTGAAACAAAACCGAACCAAGGGGAACTCATTAACTGATTGAGACCAAAGCAAACAAACTATAGGTGTGAAAACGCCCTAAGGGCTGGTCCATGGCAAACCTGAGCCAACCTACAAAGGGTTGGTAGATGAATCCGACAACTATGAGTAGAAGCAGAGAGAAGGAGGATTTAAAGCGTAACTCTCGCCAAAATGCAACCTAGGGTCTTTTTGTGAATGTACCCGAGTCAAACTTTCGTTTAAAAGCATATTTAGGACGGAATAGCCACTTTTAAGATTTACCGTATTTTCGTTTTTCGGTCAAATGGCCTTTTGAATGGGAAGTGCTAGGGGCACTTTTATGCTAGCCTCAAAATCGCTATTTTTAAAACACTAAGAAGGCTCGACACAACATGAAACTTTGCTCCAAATATCACCAGGGGCTCTGCACCTTAACGAAAGCATTGACAACATTGTTTGTGTACTCAGAGTTTACTAAAAAGAAACTCTCCTCACTGTTGAAATCAATTGTTTTTGACTGATAAAATGGCTGCGGCCGGAAACAACAAGAGCTACGGTGAGTTGTTCAAAACGTTTTAAATGAGCCAACCTGCTCCCAGTGGCGTCGCCAGAGATTTTCTTTTGCTGGTGCTTTTAGGGTTGCTCAACGTTTCAGTGAGGGTCCTCTGAAATTTAGAGTTTCCCTTGACACACAGCCTACACACACGCGTGCAGATACACCTTCAGATACACACCCACCTCCGCCATGATTTACTAAACCACAGCAATTTCTTGGGGGTGCTATGGGAATTCTAAGGGTAGCTACAAAACCCCCAAGCCCCTCCCTGGCACTGCCTATGCCTGCTCCACCAGCTGACCCTAAATGCTGAGAGGTTGGAAGAGATGGGAACTCTGCTTCCACAGCACAGCTCCTTAGTTTTGGATACGTTGAGCTCCAATGAGTGTTCAGCCAATGTTTGGACCAGGTTGCTGACTGCCTGCTAATATTGGGATAGGGCATCAGTGCCAGTCAGTTGTGCCACCAGGGCCATGTCTTCCACATACTTATACTACTATTTATTGATTGTGCTTTAGCAGTGAATATTACCAAACAAAGTTTTCAATTAAATAAGCAAAAACCAGCTGACACACAGTAAGGCCTGAGTTCTTGAGGCCCACTTTGCACTGCAACCTTGTGAGGAAGATCTTATAGAGTCAGGAGGGCAGAGACATCTGCACAACCTCAAGAGAAACCTAATCTCAGATTGCCAGACCTATCTCCACAGCACTATGGAGTAAGGTCTAAACGACAGATACACATCCAATATTAAATTAAGTTAAATGTTCACACATTACAGGAATGTGAGCTATTTAAATTAGCTGGAGACATGGTTAAAAGTAATTTGTTCTTACCAGTGTATCGCCGTGTGTAGCCTACTTCGTCCACAGCAATCCCACCAATCCCAAAACGTATCAGTTAGATAGTAAATGCCGTAAACATATTTCTTGAAAATCCTTCAAATCATTCAAAGAACCAAGCGTTGTTGCACGATCCCAATTTTCTTCAAAACCTGCCATTTTCAGCGTGTAGCTTACTAGCTCCAAGTTTGTTGTTGTTTCCTGAAGCGAACACAGTTAGACAACAGCAACACACAGAGAGCAGGAGGTAAGGGACCTCTGGTGCTCAGGCAATTATCTAATCCTGGAAATGTACTTCCGTTGATCCAGACTGAGAGAAACCTTAACCTGCTGGTGAGACCTTTATCTGTTTCCAGCAGTAACAGTTTATCCTGACTCTCAACATTTCTATAATATGTAGCCTACATATACGTCTACAAAAGAAATCATAATGTGTCAATAGCAATCATTAGATGATTTGTCAATCTTAGTTTCCAATGGAATAGCCTACATATAATTAGCAGCACTGTGTTTTAAGACTATTAAAGTTTATTAAAGATGAGATGATTATTTAGGCCATTTCTAAGCAATTTTGAATTATACTACTCGCACATGAGATGCACGATTGTCAAAGAAAGGTGGCTATAACATGCCATGTGACATAAAACACCTTTAAGCCTAACTGCTTTTTAATTTCAAAATAATAGTTTGTATATGCATTTTATTAAGTCAAACTATTTAAAGTCTTCAAAGGTGGTGCAAATGTTGAGTTCTAATAGAACAACAATGAAATCAATTTGGTGCAAGGTAACTGCAGTGCAAGCAGTCTTCTCTTTATGGATTTGACAGTCAGACAGTTCAGGTGGGATACTCTACAGTCTTTTCTGCTAAAACAGCAGGATCAACAGTCAACATTCAGCTGATAAAATGGAAACCTTGTTCTTCATTTAGTCTGGTGACAAAAAAAAAAATCTGCAACAGCGTATTTTCTTGTGTTGCTGTTCACATACATATTTCTGCACTAGTTTAATCTCACACATCAACTTGACCGTTGTTAAAACTTGCCATTCTAATATGACTATTGAGAAATGCTAAAACTTGTTTATAGGAGAACATGTGTGGTTTAGCTAAAAGCAGCTAGCTGCCTTCATGCTAACTTAAAACATGATTTTCTTTTTCTCACATTATCACAGTGTGACCACCAGACGGCACTACACACTCTCAACTATTTCTAACTGAAAAATATTTTCCTAAAAACGAATAATAGCCTAAATAAAAGCTAATACTAAATGTGTAGCCTACTCCTTATGTTACTATAGCCAAACAGCAGCAGAAGCTAACGATAGTATTAGCATTGGCTTGCTAGCTTTTGGCTTGTTTGCTGCTTTACAGGTTCAGAATGGGACTCCATATCCCATTATGCCTGCAGCGTGCTGCGTAATCTCTGTTGTGTGTTTGTGCTGCCTTCAGGTAGTGTGGGATAAATGGTACTTCATAATAATAGACGATAAAATATCATGATGATGATGAGTATAACAGAAAATGATTCTTTTATTCAGAATAGGCTCAGTCTTTTTACACACGAAATGCAGTAGTTCACTGACACTGACCACTTAGACTCTTAGAGTCTATACACTTTTACAAAAAAAATGTTTTTGTATCACACCCTGCATAAAAAATGACCTAAAAATACATTCTAAAAAAATAGATTTGGATTCTGTTTTTTTGTTTTGTTTTGTTTTTTTGGAGGGGGGGCTGCTCATATACACATTTAGTAGGCCTAATTATTAATATTGCTTACTATCAATATTTTTTACTCAGTAACGGATGGGATTTGTAATGTAGCGAAATACAATACTTCACTCAAAACGTAATCAAGTACATTTTAAATTACCGATTTTTAAAAGTAGTTGAAAAATACAAAATACACAACAAAACTACTCAATACAGTAACGTGAGTAAATGTATTTCGTTACTTTCCACCTCTGTGGGTATGCATGTGTATATGTGCGTGTAAGTATGTATATATAGGCTACATGTATATGTATACATATAGGCTATAAAGTACAAAAGTAGAAAAAGGGGGTAGGACCAGAACGTCTTTTTGGCCCCATTGTACCGAATTTGGTTGCAGTTCCACCAGAGTTCCACTGGGGGGGTGATCGCGCTCCAGTGCTAAATGAATGGGACCCTATGGAGCTAGACGGCTAAATGTGTCTCTTTCGCCTGATTGTCGTTGAGAAATCTCAGATTTGATTGTAGTTTTTGCAAGTTCAACATGGATTATAGGTCAAAAGTTGAATGAACGAGTACTTGTGTCCTTTCGATTTCTTACAGGTTGAGTCGTTGTTGCCCACAACACGCTAGCATTCTGCTAATGAATGCTGATTGGTCAGTGAAGGACTGATTACGATCGGAGATCCCGCTTGACGGCATCCAAAGCAGAACCAGAATGTCAGAGTGAATATTTCGGCGTGGTCTTTAAAACATTAGCAAACCTCTTTCTAGCATGCGCATTAACAGGGAGAGCCTAACCTGTCAGCTGTGGTGTCGATCTCTCGAGAGAACAAAGGAAGCGACTCAGAGCTTGCCGTAAAGCAGTATCTCTGGCCGTATATGTTTATGACATCATTGACATTTTAAAAGGCTTTTTAGAACAAAAAAGCCACTTTAAAAAAAACACCCAGCAGTGTGTATTTTCTTAGCCTCCCCTTTCGAATGCAACATTCATATTACTAGACAAAAAAATGATATCCTGAGAAAAGTGGATTTTGAGGGGTATAGCTCCATAGAGTCCCATTCATTCTGCACTGGCCTGTGAGCGCCCCCTATATGGAACTCTGGTGGAACTGCAACCAGTTCAGAAGCCGGAAGTAACGAGAGAGTGGAACTTCTTCCCTTATTAGAAATTCTTTGGTTTAATCCAGGTTCTGACTTTTCAAAAAAACAAAAACAAAAAAAAAACAGTTGCGGCAATGTGTTTTTCTTCTGAAAACATAATTGCCTGCCTATTAACATTGACTGATACACTGCCCCTCTGGTGGACAGCACATATACAACTTATACCAATATAGGTCTTACTGAAGGCATTTAATGGTGAAAATATTATTAATAAATATTCGAATATATTCGAATATTAATAAACAAACGAACTTCGAATATGATTTTGGGGCAAAAGACAAAGCCCTAACTACGTACTATGTAGCTACACGTTCTTGTTTATCTTCTTTTGTTTTATAAAGTAAAATACTTATTTTCAAAAATAAACAAAACTATATACAAAATATTTCGTTTTGCAAGACAAACACTGTGTCATTTCTTATTTCAAAAGTGAACTCTTGCTTTATCATTTGCTGCTTTTGGATGAAAGAAAACCACTTTCGCCCACCCTCTTCACAGGCCCTGAACGCACCACCCCTGGGGGTGTGGATCTACTTATTCCCCGCTGACTGGAAGCATCAGGCTAAAATCATGGTACGGCGGTCCGAGCAGTGAGCCAGGCAGCCGGGCGGTGGACAGAGACAAAGCAGGGGCACCTTGATTCACTTGAGACTGCGCTATCCCTCCCACCATCATCGCACCATCACCCGCAACAGTGTGCAGGGGTTTTCCGTGGCGGTGAGAGAGAGAGAGAGAGAGAGAGAGAGGCGACGTCGGGCTGACTGACTCGGGATCAGCCCATGCAGGAGGATGGAGATAGAGAAGAGGACGAATGGGTTCGACTACCCGGAGACAAACAACGCCAAGTCCGTTAAAGGTAGGCAATCATGACCCCGGAACATGGTCCTGCATAGGCTAAACACACACAAACACACACTTACACTTTACCACATCTAGGCTACGTGTAGCCTAAAACACACTGCTGCTGCTGCTGTCCGTGGCTGGAACACACCTTACCTCACCTACTAACATAACAGCATGGCTGCACTGTTTTTGATTAGCTCCTATCAGTGCATCAATCACTGCTGCAGGAGCCTATTGAACGGCCACTGCAACCAATTCTCAAAGCCGCTTCTCTAAACTCACGGACGCGTGCACTCAGTGGGAATGAACACAGTTGGGAGACATAGTGTGGGAGCAGTATTATCGGCTGTTTGTCGTATTTTTATAAATCTGATGAAATGAAGTTTAGGATTACAGAGAAAATGCAGCAATCCTAACAAGTGGAGTGAGTGGCATGTAAATTAGCCTTTACGAGTAGCCTATTGAATTTGTCCTTAAATGTAGGTGGTGTGGTTTGTTCCATTGCTTTGCATCGTATGTGTGAGTACGTGAGTACGTGCAGAGGTCGGAATGTTTTTATTTGGAGGTGGCCAGTCAGGCTCGGGGAGATCGTTAAAAAGTGAACTTTTGAACTTGGAGAACGCCCTGAAGCCATTATGGCTTTTTAAGTCCCCAAAATCCGGTGTTGCAAGCACAGGTTGGAAAAGATGGAAATGAAGGAGAGGGGATCAGGGGCAGTGATAAATAGGCAGGATGGGTTCAGAGTTGGGTGAATTTCCGATTGATCTGGACCGCATTAATCTCGCAGCTCTTAAAATGACACTGGCTTTTCGGCTTACGTGCATGGAGATCACATGGCAAAAGCAATTTTTCCCCGACAGCTCACTTCTCATTCAGTGTTGCCGCTTCCAATTGATCATTTCTTCATATGTTCCATATTGTCCATGCAGTTCCAGGCCCAAGCTAAGCCCCACAATGCCTTGCAGCAGTGTCTGTCCCAGGCGCCAGTCCCATATCGTGCCCCCATGAGGGTGACTGAAGACGTATTGACATTTCCAAGATTAAAATTCCTTTAACTCTGCCTGCTCTGAGCACGTGATTTATGTGGACATCAACATGTGTTTTCTGATCGGTAGGCCACGATAATGTGTGTCACTTGATTGTAGATTGTAGAAGCCTAATAATAATAAAGATATCCGAGGGCCTTCACGCACATTGGATGGATTTGTCACTTCAAGTTTCCTTGGCTCTGTAATCATTTGCATTTGAGAATTCTAACTATTACAATTTTCAAAACCTTTTTTTATTTAAAAAAATAAAAAATAAAAAAATAAAAATGATGCATGCATTTAGATATCAAAAGCCTTAGGCGATTTGATAAACGTATACTGTATATCATTATTTTGCCCCTTTTTTTAACTTTTACCATTTTCTGACATTTTTATAAACCAAACAATTAATCGATCAATGAAAGCCATCAACGCATGAATCAATAAGTCAAATAAATGCTAGTTGCAGCCCTACTAACCCTTACATTAATAGTTTGAAAGATTCTTTCACCTTTTCATTGCAATTTTTCTTTGCATCTGTCGGCAGAATATGACAAATAATAGCAATAGCAAATAACTGAATGCATGATCCAAAGAGAGCCAAATCTATTTTGAAACATTTTTTTGTTTTTGTTTTGTTCAGCCCCTTGATAACGATTTCATTTCAATTTGTGTAATTTCTAATCTCAGCAAATGTTCCTATCTCTAAAAGACTAATCGAGTAAGATTTACCATATGAAGAGCTTTTTTTTTAGAAATTCATCTATGGTCATGAATACAGTTCTTGCAATACAATACAGAGAAAGTGGCACTGTTTTCATAATATATACATTTAATCACACACCGTATAATGAATCTGGGCGAGGAAGGCCTTTACAATAATGTAGAGCTGAAATGAGTACATCGTGAAAAACGTGCTTAGTTGTATCAACTTAAAATAACGAGAGTTGTTTTTTAGTTTTAACAACTCCTTCTGAATCGTGCTGCCAAAAATAATTTGTCCCTCCAACTAATTCCTAAGTCTTAATTAATTAATTAATATCAACTGGCAACTTGCGATTTATAATAATCAGAACAACACAATGTTTCAAGTTCCTTGGACACATTTGTTGTTGTTGTTGTTGTTGACACAACATGAATTTACACGTATTGCTGACAAAATATAAAAAAAAACTTATTTTTTTAACAGTGTAGTCAATTAATTGATGAGTCGATCAACAATAGAATTAGCTACAACTAATTAGCTGCTATAGATAATCAGTTAATTTTTTTGAGAAAGTAATTGTTAAGCAAAATGGCCAACCACTCTCTAGTACACTGTGAACCTTTTGGTCCAATCTCACGGTATCTTAATGTTATGCAGGATCATACTGTTTATGGCAATGCATTCTGGGGAAAAATAATATTACAGCACTATCTGCAAATGTTACAGATTACAGGTATTTACTGTTAACACCGATGCGTCTTGGGAAAATAAAGTAAAAGGCGAGAATAACACTGCAGCCAGTATCGGTGTAGATTCAAATAATACAGTAAGGAACTGTATGTCTACTTACAGTAAAATACCTTTTAAACTTTAAAAAACAGTATGCGTACTGTAAATAAACAGTTTACTGGCAAAGCTGCTGCCAGTATATTACTGTAAATTTACAGTGGAAAGTTTTACAGTGCATGGCTTTTGAATTGTGATGATTTGTCTTTTGACTTATGTGACAGTAAACTGCACAATTTTTAGGTTTTGGACATTTAGAAAAAAATATAAATTGAATGACCTTCCATGGTCTCTCCCATTTTATTAGGTATTTTCCTGACATTTTGTAGACCAAAATCATGATTCAATTCAGAGGAAACAGAATCTGAATGGTTTCTTACCAAGTGCCTTTGTGTTTGGTGCATGCAATAAACATATATCAAGGGGAAATAATAAAAAAGCCAAAGTACTGCAACAGTCAAAAACATGAATGTAGAATAGGAAATGACAGTCAAAATATGAAGCAAAATAATATAAAAAATACCTGTAATTATGAGAAGACAAGGTAGCTTTATTGCACATTTCAAACACAAACATGTTCAGGTTTAAGCAAAGAAAAGCATATATGTATATATGTGTGTATGTGTGTATATATATATATGTATATATATATATATATATATATATATATATATATATATATATATATATATATATATATATATATATATGTGTGTGTGTATATGTATGTATGTGTGTGTGTGTATGTATGTATATATATATATATATATATATATATATATATATATATATATATATATATATATATATATATATGTGTGTATACACAAATGGTTTTTTTAACTCAGAATGGGCCATTTCGTTGGGGGGGGGGTCCGCGTACAGTAAAGGCAACGAGTCTGTGTTACCCTATTTGACAGAAATCTATACATTTACCTGTTATTTCTGACAATTTCATAAACAAAAATGTCTATTATGCTGAAGTTAATAAAACCCCAGTTAGCCAAACTGGTTAAAAAAAAATAATATTTTAAATAAATAACAGAGAGAGTCTCTACTATTCAAGTTTTTGTTCTGCTTGCTCAACGGTTGTTTGATAAATTGCTCTTAAACACATACGGAGAGGATTTGAATAGCTATTTTTACTCTCAATGCTTATCATTTTATTGCTGGCATTTATTTGGGGCTGGCTAAAACCTCTTTGGGGGGGGGGCGCACCAACAATTCCTTTATGCAGGGAAAACCCTGTATAATAGTCTATAATAGTGCAGATTAATAAATAAAGAATTTAGTTGTTGATTGCAGCCATAGGGGAGCGACAGATGTTCCAGATGTTTAAACTCCCCATTGTAACCTAGAAAACAAAGCAGCCCAACCCTGCTTCTATAGCTCTAGCTTCTCCACATAACCACATTTGAAGGTAACAAACTCAATTCCCATTGATCTTTTAAATTGACTAGAAATCCCCCCCTCCCACTGTGCTCAGTGAAGTGTGCTTGTTTTAATGTAATTGACCTCAGTGGAAGAAGAGGGAGCAGAATGGCTGGCTGGAGGAATTCTGTGTTTGGGGCTTCGGGGGTTGGCAGGCTGCAGCACCAGGGGCGGTTCTAGGATTTTTTTTAAGTGGGAGTGGGGGGCAATAATTAGTTGGGGGGGAGGAGGGATTTTATCAGAATACAGCGTAGAAAATCTGCTTAGAAATACAGGAAATATTGGATAGGATGGAACAACACAATGTAATTTTTGCTAAATAAAACGCATCACGTTACTTATTACTTCCACTTGTTTTTATTTTCAACTAATTGTGTATCCAAATACACATTTTCTCAAGGTTCAAGATTTTGTATTTGCCATTTGTGCAAACAACAAACGGTCCAGGCACATAGGGATTCTTGTGCAGGCTCTTTTGAGTCAAGTAAAAAGACAAAAAGCCCACCGACTAAAATAGAAAAAGATTCTAAGGTAAAAAAAAAAATGAATATAGAATAAGACAAAAAAAACTTGGATACTAATACAAAAAAAGTGCAAACAATATAATAAATTGTGAATACTGTTTCTATGGGCTCTTAAGGCAAAACATTTGGATAGTCATCATGGTAACATTTAATTGGTCATGTGACCATGGCTAGGAAGATTATTTTTTTTTCTTCTTCACAGAACCGTATAAAAATAAAGTGCAATACACTTACAATAAACTTCAACAAAGAAAACCTTGCTGTACACAGTTTTCAGATAATAGGTATCGGAACAGAAATGAAGTGCAATACACAATTTATTTCTTACAGCAAAAAGTGCTCTAAAGTGAGTTCAATATGTTCTACTTCTAAACTGGCCTCAACATTTCAACAAAGTACACAGTTGCCGTACAATGTGTGTTTTTAAAGTATATATCCATTCACCAAATGGAAAGGCAGCGATTGGCAGAACAGGCAGCAAAGTGACAGTACTCTGATCCAATGGAATCCAATCATATTTCTAGACCTGCTCGGCAGGGGAGATAGACTGAAAGAAAGCGTGCTTTGTCAGCCCCTGCTCGGGCCTGGGGTCTGCGCTGTCCCTCGGGGCAGGGTGAAGGGGACGCCTGGCAGTGAGCGGGGCAGGGACAGGATGCTAAACCCCCCCCTGCCGTGCCACTTCAATGATGAGCCAGGAGGAATACAGTAGAGGAGGAGGGGCTTCTGCTGCGGGTGTCGGGGGGTTAGGGGCCTCGCAGGCAGATGTAATCCATCATGTCTCTTCTTCTCCTTCACCTTCTTTCTTCTATCAGTAGATCTGTGTAAACACTAGCACAGCAACACCCCCCCCCCCCACACACACACACACACACACACAAACGCGCGTCAAATCTGAATCGGGTTTATCGCCCACAATAAGTACACTTGCGTAGGATTTGCCTCGATTTTTAGCCTGACAAGCCAGACCCACATCAAGATGTTGGGTCTGGGAACTCACCATTGGCGGGGCTCAATGCGAGGGGCGGGGATAAACGGTTGTCTTTCAAATTCCCTCTGCACGCAATAGGATAGCGCTACAACCAACCAGAGCAGCGAAGAAGGTAGCGGAGCTAGTTGATTAAACTTTTGCCGTATCCGGTCGGCAAAGCTCCGAACACATCTTCCTTTTTTTTAAGAATGACTTCAGTGCCGTTCTTTCTTCTTTTCTTAAAGAAAAGCTTAACTCCAAGTCTTCCAGAGTCGCGGCCAAAGCCAATTCGAAAGACCGCTGCTCGCCAGCAGCGGCATAAGCCATAAGCCCGCCCATCGACTCTATACACGACGCGATTGGCCCGACCAGAGTTTGGTTTTTCCAGCTCGCAAGCCAACGGAGAGTTGCTAGACCGACCCTGACTGCAAATTACATTTGCTGCCCTCTAGGGTGCGTCTAGATTTCTAGGCTAATAAAATGTAATAAAACGCCCGAGTTCAATGAAAATAGTGAACCGATCATTTTATTTAACTTGCGAAGAGCGTTGCATGGAAGCATCCACGTTATTTTCTTTGACAATTTGGTCGAAAGAAACACAAATTTTTGATGTAGAAACTTAACAGGAGGGTTAACCCAAACCTTTGACCTAACCTGGGCCAGTCTATAATCAAATGATACAAAAATGGGGGGGCGGAAAAAGCAGGAAATCCTGCAGCATTTGGAGCCAGGGCTGCAACTAGCGATTATCTTCATTGTCTGTTAATCGGTCGATTATTTTCTCGCTTAACGGATTAGTTGTTTGGTCTATAAAATGTCTGAATAAAAAAAAAAAAAAAAAAGTCAAAGCCCAAGATGACGTTCTCAAATGTCTCATTTTGTCCACAACTCCAACCTATTCAGTTCACTGTCACAGAGGAGAGTAGAAACTAGAACATATTGCCATTTAAGCCGTTGGAATTAAATACATTTGACTCCCACTGATTTAATCAATTTATGACAATAGTTGGCGGTTAATTTAATAGTTGACAACTAATCCATTTTTTTTTTTGCTTGTAAAATACCCAAAACAATTCTCAAAGCAGCCAATCCATTTTTTTTTTTTGCCAATCTAATGTATTGATCAACTAATTGTTGCAGCTCTGCAACAAAGTAGTGGTGAAATGACATTATTCTTTCTTTTAAAAAAAAACAAAACAGAACTGAGCAGGGCTGGTAAGTCTTCTCATTCCAGGATTTAGATCTGATTCTGATTCTACTCTTCATAGTTTAAGTCATTTATCAAATGAAGGCTGGATGTTTAGACTGAATGGAAGATGTGGACATGAATCCAAAAGTAAGTAGTAGTTTGTTCAGTCATCACAAAAAACAATAATAATAATAATAATAATAATACAATCCATAATTTTACCCGGACAATAGCAATACATCTCTGTTTAATTTCTTTGCTTGCTTTTTGAAAAGTAAACCTAAAAAAAAAATACCTCTCACATCATATTTTACTTTCATATATTGAAAAAACCTTTTGGATACAGTATGGATTAAATTAGCCCTGAACATCATCTGCATTTTTTTTAATAACAAAATAAATCCTGTGATTTCATAACTCTGGAATTCATAAACAGTGGATTGGTGTGATCAAAGTGACCCGCTTTATTAATCCTACGTATATCCCTTGTTTGGAAGTATGAAGGATTCTGTCGAACACGTTCAAATGAAGTCCAGCAGAGGTCACATGATCAATCCGGGGTCTTTTGCGTGCCTGAACTGGCAACACATTCTCACTCCCATTGCGTCAAATACAGACTCTTGGGTCAGTTGCCTTTGGCATTTGTTATTGACGCTAAAGGAGACTTTTAGCGTATATCTACATATACATATCTACACACGGTTTATCTGAACACGCTGTGTCGGGACTATTGGCCTCCCTTTTGACGCAGTTAGGTTAAGGAAAAGATGGTGGGTGGGCTTATAAAAGATAAGTTTCTGCGACATGCGGGAGAAGAACGGGACAGTTGGGTTTAGGAAAAGAAGAACGGGACAGTTGGGTTTAGGTAACGCGACGCACGGGACATGAACCCCGGTCTCCTGGGTGAAAGTCCTGGGTTGTTTGGTCCATCCATCCTCTAACCAGCCTTCCTACGCGGAATTTAGGGGTTTCATACTCTCTACCGTAGTCTCTCTTAATACTATGTCATCTTAAAGCATTGCGGAGCATTTGTTCTTTTTTTGCGTCGTATCTGACTCTGAGAGACACTGCCCAAGAGTCAGCATTTTACGAGTTGGGAGTGAGAACGGGTTGGGACTGGACACATGTTATTGAAGAATATCTCTACAGTATATTTAGTTCAATACTAAATGTTAAATATTCCTTTTACATGACTTGCTTTCTTCAATAAGTGACAGCGTGTTGAGGGAAAGTCAGAGGTTGTTCTGGCCTCCTGTTACATGAGAAACGGAAGGACGTTATCCAGGCCTGTAGCCAGACTAGTGGAAGGAGGGGGTTCCTTTTTTTTAAAAAGTGGACCTTTTTTTGGAAGTTTTTCCCCTCATTTTGTATTTAATTATGAGGTGCACATATTTCATTCTGATGTCCTTGACCTCACAGATTTTGCTATGAGTGCATAAAGTTAGTTGCGTGGATTGTTGATACATTAGACGTTAGATTGTTACATGTCGCCTGCCAGTTAATGCATTCACAGAAATGGTGCAGATAGATAGATAGATAGATAGATAGATAGATAGATATCTATCTATCTATCTCTAGCTAGCTAGCTAGCTAGCTAGCTAGCTAGCTAGCTATAGACTTTATTAATCCCAACTGGGAAATTTCTCTGTTACAGCATCAAGCCACAATGACATACACACATACTCACTCACTCACACACATACAGAAAAAACAAGAAATATACTAGATATAACAAACAAGATAAAAGGAGATAGCAAAGATAGAAATGCCACAACTACTGAACAAAAAATGAAAAGGATGTACATGTATATACAAGTGTTCTAACAAGATTAGGGCTTTGGTTTAGATCATTTTATGGGGGTTGATTTTTTTTTTTTAATAAGACACTTTGGCACCTTTGGCAGTGAGGGGGCCTGTTATCTCAACTTGCTACATCGTTTAAAACGGTGAAACAAAAAGAGTAAATCTGAGGACTCCACCCATTCAAAGATCATTTGAAACTTCTTCACCAGGCTGATTAGCATTTCAAACAAAGTGATTTATCTCACAGCACGCTCCACAGCAGATGGTGGGGGTGTGTGTGTGTGTGTGTGTGTGTGTGTGTGTGTGTGTGTGTGTGAATACACCGTGACACAGTACTGTTTTTTTTTTTTTCCAATACTGCTACACTGAAAAAAATGTTACTTTGGATCAACGTAAAACAATTACTTTAATTATATTACTGATTATATATACTGACCACAAATCTTTGAAAAAAATTATATTACTATGATATCCAAGTAAAGTTTTTACTTTTGAATAAACTAATTGAAACACATTGATTTTTTTTTTTTTTTTAACATATACTGTAATCAATAGCATTTCTTTAGTCACAAGTCAAGACATTACCTGATTACCTGACAGTAATATATAGGAGGGGACTGGTCGGATTGATTGAACTTTTAAGTTAAATTAAATGTCACCCAAAAAAAAAAAAATGCTTACACATTCCCAAAAGGAAAAAAAAGAATAATTAATTTGCTTAACATTTCAAAAATCTTGATGCACTGTAAGATATTGTCACTTACCAGGCTTTCTGTATGTATTAGTTTTACCAGAAATGATCATTTTAGATACCTAAAAATAAACCTTTTCTCTACTCTAAATATCACTTACCTTTTCAGAAACGCATACAGTATGCAAAAATACAAACGCGAAATGAACATTTTTAGTTTTTACTAACGACCTTTGGACTGATCGGTTGGTTGAACTTTTTGTTATTGGTTGTCGTAGTTGTTCTCAGGGATTGTTGATTGTATTCAGACAATTCTATTATTATGGAAATTTGCCATATGAGTAATTCGATTCATGTTTTATTACTGAAAGATAAAAGAAAACGACAACAGTGAGAGGACAACATGGTCTTTAGATTTCAATACTAGACTTTTTTCTTCATTTATAAGTCCGCTCCATCCAGTGATCCCATTATTCATGTATTAACAGTAGATCATTGACTGGTGAGGACTTTGATAGGAATGAGGCCAGTGTTGTTGTGGAAGGTCCTCCTCTGTCTAATGGGTCCGGAGGCTGAATCTCCTTCATCCTGATGCTGCCGTTTCCGAGGCAACAAGCGTTTTTTTGTGGTCAGAATGAAGCGGGACCGTTGGTGATGCAACATCAGCTTTTTCAAGCCATGGACCCCCTTAACTGAATGAGAGACGGAGCAGGGACCCCCCCACTGCATACTGTATACTGTATAAAATAAAGTTGCCTATTAAACTGGGCCTACTATAACGTGTAGGGTGGCCTAAAGCCTTTATACGTAGGCCTATATCTTCTTTATCTTTTGCATAGAATACTATGCTTAAAAACAATAATTGTAAATTAAGTTTTGATGTCAAACAACACATGTGGCACAGTGGATTTATCAAATCAATAAATAATTGATTGAAATGTTTTTAATTCACTCTGATAAACTGAACATTAGGGCTGGGACGATATGCTTTTGTCCCGATTCCACCCCTTCTTTAACAAAACAAAAGTTAAAAAAACAAAAAAAAAAAAAAACACTTCTAGAGCCAATAAATCATGAGAGATTTAAGGAGAATGAACATCACATGTCAGCCAGTTTATTTCATTTCTAAAGAAGAACATAACACGGATTCTCTGCATTTTTGGTCTGCTTTGCAGTCGCAAATATGATGTAACGCAGTCGCTGTCGGCGGTACCCTATAAACAGAAAAATATAGAAATCTATCGATTCTAGGCACAATAATTGGTTTTATAAATCGTCGCCAAAAAAAAAAACCCCTGTTAGACATTCTGTTTCAAGTATGGATGGACAGATTATCAGCCCTGGCCAATTAATCTGTGCGTTTTTTGGCACATTATCTGTATCTGGGTTTTATTTGCCTGATAACCGATTCAAGTCAATGAACTGATAAGTGAGCTATTTTGGCTCGGCTACACCTCTGTGTCTGTCCCCTCAGCTTCGGTTTCCCTCAGCACTGAGTCTGACTTAATGTCCCGCCCACAACACTATCTGACGCTCTTTTACTGTGAGTTTGTAACATTCCCAAATCTTAATTTTCACTTCAAGATTTTCATTTTTACTGTAAATGTATATCGGTTCCAAATATCGGTTACCAGTTGCATTGACTACTAATAATCTGTATCGGTATCAGCCTTGAAAAACCAGTATCGGGGTCAATCCCTAGTTTTAAGTTCCCAAACATTTCCATCATACCCACACTGAGCTCTTCCCCCGAGGCTGTACCTGGGATTGTGTTGTTGCACGGACTGTGATGGACACGTGGGGGAGGTGGCAGCGAGCACCATGGGAACGGTGACCAGGGTCAGTGGGATGTTGCTCTTGAAGCATTAATGGCCCCGCTCTCCGCTGACCTCGGCGTAACCCAGGGAAGTATTTACAGCCTCCACTTGATCCATGAGCTACAGGCTGGGACGGCAGTGACGCTGCTGCTTTCTCTCTGACGTGTTTGCTGTCCGGATCCTTGCACAACACCCAACAGCTGCTAATGAGCTGCAGGGGAAGGCTGGGGGGAGGAAGTGCCCCGTTGCCATAAAGTAGGGCTGGGCAATATATCAATGTAAATCCATATCGTGATACAAGGCTAGGTATCGTCTTGGAGTTTGGATATCGTAATATGACAAGTGTTGTCTTTCCCTGGTTTTAAAGGCTGCATTACAGTAAAGTGATGTCCATTTTCTGAACTTACCAGAACTTACCAGACTGTTTTACTATTTGCCTTTATCCACTTAGTCCTTATATCCACATTACTTATGATTATTTATCACAAATCTCATTGTGTTAATATTTTGTGAAAGCATCAATTGTCAACCCTACAATATTGTCGCAATATCGGTATCAAGGTATTTGGTAAAAAATATTGGGGTATTTGATTTTCTTCATATCGCCCAGCCCTACTATAAAGCATATTTTGAAGGACAGTACAATACAGTATGTATGGGGGGGATAGGCAGGAACCGGAATAAGATTCTGACGCAATGATAACCTTCAGAAAAACCCAGCTCATACCGTAGGAACTGTATGACGGAAAATGTTAGCGGTTTGAAAAGCCATGACTTTTTCAAACCGGCGGTATACCTTGAAACAGGTAACCGGCCCTTGCCTAATGGGGGGGACAGTTGGTACAGTGACACCGGGCAATCTGGGAGCCACGCTTTTATTTTTTATTTTTTGTCAGGCCTCTGTGATATTCAACACGTAGCGTAGCCAGAGGCCGTAAAAAGTCTTCCATTTGAGTTTGAATTTGGGCGGAGGATGAGTTTACAGGCAGCTGTAAAACACTGAACTTGGTATGTAGAGTAGGGATGGCTTTCCTGTGAAATGGCAGCACCGGAGGATGCAGTTGTTGTTGGGGGGGGGGGAATTGGGGGTTATAAAAGAGCAGCTGAGGATTTCCACTTCAAAAACTCCATTTCCATTTCAGAGTGGGAAAGCTGTCATTCTGTTAGCCTCAGTCATGACGCCTCGTTGCCACTTATTTGGATATTGGAAGATTTGAAGAAGCTCACCAGTGATATGTCTGTCTGTATGGATGCAAAGGTTCCTTCCAAGCTGGAGATGATTGGAATCTGTTGAAGAGGATTGGTTGTTGAAGCCCAGTCATCCTCATTGATTTATAGACAGAGGAGTCAACAGAAACGAGAGAAAATAATTCAGCGCTAAATGTATTTTCCCAATATATCCATACTTCCATTGGATGATTGTATTTCAGACCATGATGGCCTATTTGTAGGGGTGGGGAAAAAAAACAATTCATGTATGTACTATGATTTTTAAAATCAATTTGTTTTTTTATTATTATTTTTTATTTTTTTTAACCAATGATTCACCTTTAATAGTTTGTTTCTACGGTACTGCATCACATCTGTTTCTAGCAAAACAGACCAAAAAAGCAGAAACACCATGTTATGTTCTTCTTTACAAATGAAATAAATGTCAGACTGACTGACTGACGTTCTTCTTGGAAAACAATGAGTTTTTTTTTTAATAAAATGTCTCATGATATATTGTCTCTAGAAGTGTACTATTCAACTTTGGTTTTTGTTAAAGATTGAAAATAAAATGACAATACTCAATACTATCAAATCGCAATAAATGAAATCGCAACACAAATCCAATCGGCACCCATGTATGGTGAAAGGATCGAATCTGGGGGGGAGGGAAAGCATATCGCCCCAGCCCTACTTAATGGCTGATTGGAAACCGTTGAAGAGGATTGGTTGTTGAAGCCCAGTCATCCTCACTGATTTACAGATGGGAGGCACCGCAGTCATTTGGCAGTCAACAGAAAAGACACACAGAGCTGTGCACATTTACTTTGTTTTCACAAGAATCTGCTAAACAGTTACTGTTCTCATTACCTTGACACACAAACGCACAGTTATGAGCAAACATGTCCCGGATGGCTCACTCGAGGTTCTGTTTTTAACAGCCGTGCACCTCCCAGGAGTGTGTGCTTCCTAGGGCTGCATCTATTTGTTATTTCTTTGCCCTACCGCTTTATTCCAGCTTGTAAAAATGTCCAAAAATAGTCAATTATGCAATCGCATTTTGCCAGAGCCCGAGGTGAAGTCTTCAGATGTCTTGTGGTGTCTGACCAACAGTCCAGAACACAAATCTATATATCAGTTTACAATGATTTAGAGTGAAGTAGCAAAAAATGTTCACTTTGGAAAACCTGCACTTAATAAATATATCAAATCTTTGATTGGATAATTTACACTGTAAGAAAAAAAGGACCGTAGAAAAACGGATAATGTCCTGCATGGCAGAAAATTACCAGCACATTTTCCATTAAGTTTACGTACATTTCTGTTAATCCAAAAACCAGAAAATTCTGTACGTTGACAGTATATCATCTGTACCTATTTTCTTTTAAACTGACATATCCGTTAATGCAAAAATCAAAATATGGAAATACACCCGTTAAAAACCATTACAGAAAATTCCTTCATAATAACGCAGTATATCAGCCCGTATTTCTACGGACTTTTCTAACCGTGTACTGGCAATTCAGTGATGATATGCAAAAGTTCAGTGTGTTGTTAAAAAAGATCAAAATCTAAATATAAAGTATATTTAAATATGCCAACTCTCAGACTAAATGGCTTAGTTTTTGAAGATACTTTTTGCGTCGACCCCAACACTGTGAGAGGCTCCTTGTTCGATTAGATGAGATGTCTATCAACAAGGAGCCTCTCACAAAAAAAACTGTCTGTCTGCTGTTCACCAG
Source organism: Sander vitreus (assembly GCF_031162955.1). Taxonomy (NCBI): domain Eukaryota; kingdom Metazoa; phylum Chordata; class Actinopteri; order Perciformes; family Percidae; genus Sander; species Sander vitreus. Next base: position 7,164,974 of record NC_135859.1, read on the forward strand.
TTTGCGTCTCAAGTCGTAGTTTGAATTTGATCCGCACGTTTGGTATTGTTTCATTAGTACATGGCGCATTACTGTACATGATGTGCATTATTATGTATTGCTATATTTCTTTTTTTAAATTGGGATGCATTTTATAGTTTAGTCTACAAGTAGACCTGAGAACCATGGTGCCAACGACCAGAAAAGTTAATCGACATTTTACAAACGCAGTAAGCTACGATACAGTTCAAGAGGTCAAGAAGTCAGGAGGTGTTGGTACCTTCCATAATAGGGCAACTTGGATTCAAGACTACTTATTGTTTTTTTTACTAGTTTTCATAAAAAGATTACCTGAAATGTTCAAAGGTGCAGATTATTTTTCCCTACATTTTATGTCAGTGTTTCACTCTGAACGGCTCGTGTCCGACATGGCGAGCGGTCCCTGGGAGTCTGAGCTGAGATCAACAAAAGTGAGATGCAGCTGAACGCAAGGGCGTAACTTTGGGTTCGATATTGAGGGGGCGGGGGGGTGGAGGGCGTTGAGATCTCCAACTATCTAGGGAGGCCCCGGGACATGTATGTGTGTATTTTAAATAAAAAAGCGAGAGAGACGAGCGTCAAAAGGTGGCAGATGTCGGAAATGGCGACAAAAACTTCCCAGGAATTGTCCAACAAAAACCTTGAAAAAAGGAGACAAACGTCGAAAGAAATTGTCACAAAAAAAAAAAAAAACTTGGAAAAAGCAACAAGAACCCCGAAAAAAATCAACAAAAACATTGAAAAGGATAAAAAAAATTATGAAAAAGCCCAGTTTTGATTATTGGGGGGGTTATAAATTACGCTTATGGCTGAATGTAAGGAGGATGGTGACTCCTCGGGCACATCGCCCTGTGTTTTTTTTTTTTTTTTTTTGTGGGGTTGCTTTTCGTAAAATGATTATTATCAGATGCCTGCTTTTCCGCCTGAGTTTGCACAGTGCAGTACGCTCGCTGGCTCGGTGAGGTAGTAAAACTCTGACCCCTGGTATGATGAAAGGGAAGATGGTCCTTTTGAGCGTGTCGAGTGGCGGTGACGGAGCCCCCACCCCTCTGACCACAGCGTGACCCTCACCCTGGCCGCCCGCCCTCCGGGATTAGCACAGATAAAGACATACATTCATTAGCCTAACATAACATACGCTGATGAGTGCACTATGAAAAGTCTCAGAGGCTATAAAAAGTGGCCTTCACCCCATTGTTTGATCCTAAAGGCTGCATTGTGGCCATCGCTGTAGCTTCAAATGAAAAGACAAGTGCTTGATCACTTGAACTCACATATCCATCAATGATTAATCATTTTTTTTCAGGGAAAGAGACATTTATGTTTTTAAAAAGAGAGAAGAAATTCAGTGCTAAATCATTATTTGATATGTATTTTCCCATATATTACTTCCATTGGATGATTGTATTTCTGCCCATGGTGGCCTATTTTTTTAGGGTTAGGGAAAAAAAAGTCTGTATGTATCGTGATTTTTATTTATTTGTTTTTGACGATTTTTAAAATGTGGTTCTTTTCCCCAGAATCTGTGTACATCTATACAATGTACAGCTATACTGTGTGTGTGTGTGTGTGTGTGTGTGTGTGTGTGTGTATGTATGTGTATATATAATATAGCTTTTTATAATATATAAAATTATAATTTCTGTATTATTATTCTCCTTTTCATTATATTTTTTTGCGATCTGTACCAAACAAAAGATGTTTTCTTTAGTCTGTAGGATACAATTTGTAGGATGAGACGTCTCTGCAGCAGCTCTTCAATACTTTCTTACATTCAGAATGGTTGGACACATATTTTGCCTTTAACAAATAGTGCTGCCACCCGCACTGTGATAACTACACCTGGTTGTTGTTCATCTAGAAATAGTCACACAACATAACTCCATTGAAAAGCACAAATAGTTAAATTTTCTGTGTGTACGGATTAAACGAACAAGGTACGTGTTCAACATGACATCATGACTTCACGTAAACGTACACGCCACTTTCTAAAGCCAAGTGGTGTGTTATCTGTACGCATTTTGAGCGGTGATACAGTGGAGGGGTTGGGTTTAGGAAAAGAAGAACGGGGTTGGGTTTAGGAAAAGAAGAACTGGGTTGGGTTTAGGAAAAGAAGAAAGCGACGGTTGAGTTTAGGAAACGTGACCTGTGGGACACAATGGACACGTGACAAGATCCCCGGTCTCCTGGGTGAAAGTCCTGTGTTTGACCCATTCACCACCCCAACCAACCTCCCTCCCCCCTTTTCATACTACTTGCTAGAGCGTAAATTCACACGCAATCGCAAGGTAATGTAAGTCACTGGAGGCCAAACGGCGTTGATAAACACGCTAAAAAGCGAGTATGCGTCTTGATAACACGCCAAAATGGCATACGAATTGGCGTGTCATACATACGCCACTTCACGAGCTCAGTCTGACGTGTTCATTCGTGAGGTGCTGGAGGGAATTTCTATTCTCTGTGTCAGAGCCGGGCTGTTCCCTCCTAGAGTCTAACCACATCCTGACTCCAGCTCTCTGTCTCACCCAGAGACATGATCAATCTTCTCATCTCACTCTTAAGATTTGTTTTTTTTGGGCATTTTAAGCCTTTATTTGATAGGACAGCTTAGACATGAAAGCGGAGAGAGAGGGGGAATGACCTGCAGCAAAGGACCGCAGGTCGGAGTTGAACCTGCATACGCAGAGGACAGAGGACTGAACCTCTTTATATGGGGCGCATGCTCAACCAGGTGAGCTACCCAGGCGCCCCCTCGTCTCACTCTTCAAAAGAAATTAATACGTGGCCGGCTAGCTCAGCTTGTAGAGCAGCCACACATATGTGGAGGTTTATTCCTCGACGCAGAAGGTCCAGGGTTTAGTCCGATCTGTGGCGGTTTCCTGCACGTCTTCCCCTCTGTCTCCCCTTCATGTCTGAGCTGTCCTATCCATTAAAGGCGGAAATGCCCATAAAAATAATCTTAAAAAGAATAAATTAAACGAGCTTCTTTCCCAAAATGGGGGAAGTAAAGTATTCCTTTACTTTAGAAAGTTCTGTGTAAAATGAGCAACATGTGTTTATAATGATGGATGTAGCAGAGGGGGTTGGCAGAGTTGAAGAGGTTACATTCTGTTCAGTACAGTATGTCTCTTATATCATGCAGAATTCTATCTAAGAAGCTGGTAGAGTCGCTTCGGAAATGTGCAAAAGCTTTGGCGGTTTCTTTTTTTAGATGCATCGCTCCAAAAAGGCTGAAAAATAAAAAAATCTCCTTATGAATAAAACTCAACATGAATATATAAAATGTGTGTACCTCTTTAATTCAGTTGTAACCAGTCTGGGATGGTGTGTCTCTTAGATTTTTAGTGTAGGGTGATGCTGAATGATTTCGGGGGGGGGGAATCCAATTGCCATTTTTCTGCCAGATATTGCTAAAGTATAGCTAAAGTTCAACGTTCACTGTTAAATAAAGATAAGATAAAACCTGTCATGGAGCATTATAACCATCAAAACTGCTCTATATTATTGTGCAAGGATGAGAACATAGATATGAATTGCCAGCAATGAGTGTTTTTCTTTTAATAAGCATGGGACATTGAACAGCCAAATGCAGAACATTTCTCTATATGATAATACAAAAATGCCAATGAAAAATATCAGTACTTTCCTGTAAACTGAAATGTCTGATATGCGTCAGTACAACAGCAGCATCTACATATAAGTCATAAAAAAAATAAAATCCACTGAAAACTGGAACATTTCTGTAAACAATCTGTTATGTGTAACATTATTCCAGCCTTTATCTTGTGAAAAAACAATTGAGTGAACCAAATGTTACCCCAAACATTATTCTTTCATATCGATTTTCGATCTGAAAACGATTAATCGTTCGGCCCTAGTTCAGGTGATCAGAATGTGAGCCTCTGAGCTCGGAGATCTGTGAACTTGAGCGGCGCTGTGAGGTCGTGCGCTTTGTCAGCCTGAAGCAGCGGGGAGGACAGAGTAGACGTTGTGTAGACATTGTGCTGTGTTACACGCAAGGGGTCGAGGGTCAGGTGAAGGGCTCCGAGGGATGACCGCCCAGCACTTGAGTTCCTTCACAATCTGTCAAACGCAGTATCCACCACGGAGCGCTGAAGTAGAGGCTCTGTGCTAAAGGCAGACTGCTAATCAGGACCCATACTTTGTTATGGGGAAGAGGGGGGCTCATAGAAGTGTTTCTGAACGGTTGTAGGCTCTAGTGTTTTGATTTAGGGTTTACCTGTGGAACCAGGTGGAAGGCAGCACTTGGGCTTGGTGATGTGGACAAAATCGGATATCAAGATATTATTAGTCTATATTGACACCGTTTTCACTTACGGGATTCTTCCCGGAAGTTCCGACGGATGTCCCTCACCTTCCGCTTTCTTTGCATTGGCATTCTAAACTCCGGTCGATTCGGGGAAACGTTCTCCGAGCTAGAACTGACGATCAAATTGCATCCATCTTGTTTCTTGAATACAATTCTCATCACACACTCGCCAGCTATTTTTAATTCCAGAGCTCGCCTCCCTACATGCACATGTTCCACCAATACAAGTTCCTACGATATTGTAGGGTTGGCAATTGGCGTTTTCACAAAATATTTTTCACGATGAGATTTTAGATAAATAACCACCAATATATGTGGATATAATTATTAAGCGGTTAAAGGCAAATAATAGAACAGTGGAGTTGGTTCAAAAAATGACATCGCTTTACTCTAATGCTGTCTTTTAAAAACCAGGTGACAGACCCTTATGCCATATCTAAAACAATCTCTAGTCTCATACATCAATATAATATCGATTATATTGCCCAGCCATAGGTAGCACCCCTCTAACATTCAGCAGGCCATGCAAACCCACTGGAAGCAACATTTGACCCATAAAGGAACAATAAGGCTTTGATAGTAGCCAGCTAGATAAGAGTGATCCCCCTAAAGCCAGGTGGTCGCATAACAGTGGAAAAGTCTTCCCTCTACACTTGGTTATAACCCCATCTGCTCCCTCAAGTCTGTCTCAGGCAAACTGAAACTCCTTACTGTCATGCTTGGGTGTCTCCGCTGGAGGGGGGGGGTGGTGGTGGATCGAGTGGTGCCCAAAGGGGTGGAGCAGCTCTCTCGGCTCTGACCCCTTTTCAGCGAAAACAGGATTCATCTAGTCCTGCTGCCACAGAGTGAAAACAATGATCTATCTGTGGCTGCTGCTTCCTCTCATCCATCTTACAGTTTGGAGGGGTGATTGATTGATGGATTGATGGATGGATGGATGGATTGAGTGAAAAGCTGACGTCCCACAACCCACACAACCCACAGCTGTAATCCCACAATACATTTCCCCTCTGTGATGTCCTCACTGCATCAGCCAGTCCCTAGCTGCTTACACAGACAGGAGATTTAGTAATGGGCTGTGAGAGATGTTTGGGACATTTCTAAAGCTTCTGTAGACGGAGCTCTTTGTATGCTCAGCCATGGCGACTCTCATTGCCCATGCTTGCTACTAGGGGTGTAACGATGCATCGATCTGGATCGACATATCAATTGAGTCCTCAAAGATCCAATATTATTGATTACAAAGTGGAAATATCGATATGTATCGTCATCTTTAAGATCCGCCTTTTATTTTGAAATTCCCACTTTAAATGTATTCTTTTTATTAGAATAGAATGGTTGGTTTTTAATTTACATGTTTGGAAGAGCCAGTGATAAACATGTCACATCCTATTTCAGTTGCCTTTTGTAAATAAGTATACATGTAACTGATTGTGTTCAATGGGCTTAAGTTTGCCTCGTAACGGTCGCGTGCCTGAATTAAATTGAATCGAAATCATATTGTGGCAGACTTTGTTCAAAGAATCAATATATCGAATCGTGATAAAACGAGTGATCTGGCATACAGTAGGTTGAATCATTTTCATTATTTTATTGGATTGTATCCATCTGTTGTGACCAGCTTTCAGAAAACTGCAAAAGCAACATTTTATAGATCAGGTAATCCATACAACAAATATAGTTAAAATGGCTTACGGTAAACATTTCATATGAAAATAGTGATATGTAAAGACAAACTGATGGTTTAAAGCCATGAAATCCAAAAAGTAGTATTCTACTAAAATGTTTGAAGGTCAAGTTTAATAATGAGCCTAATAATCTGACTGACAATTTACAACAACCTGTTCAGCTGTCTCAATCTCCTGCTCACTTACTGCCATTTTTGTGTCCATTAACACCCCCCCCCCCCTCTCTTTTCTTGTATGCAATTCAAAGGGTTGTTAAGTCAGCGTCGGCCAGTGTAGGTTATAGTAGGTTACAGCAGTGATATGAGCAGAACTAGATGAGTGAATTACATTTTTTTTTCTTTCTTTTTTACACATGGAAATGGACTCACTTTGATGTAAAAAGCTTTTCTCGTGGAAAGTTTTTTTTCATGCGTCTCAATTATCTCCTAATGCTCAGTCAAAGAGGAACAGAATATCCTATTAACGGGTTTATTCACGGTAACAGGGAGACTCAGTGGGGGTATCGGAGGATCAAAGAAACAGTTTGACCTCACTAAGGCTTCAGTGGTCCCATGGCCGTATAGCCAGGTTACTCTGACATCTGAATTCAGCCTCTAATCCGGCTCACTGACTCCTGTCGCTACGTCTCTGTCATCATTTCCCCTCCTGTGTCCTGTGCGCTGTTGGGGCCAGGCCTGCCGTGGGACATGTGATAGATGGTGGCTGTGTGGTTCGTAGTTGCTGAGATAAGAGCAGGGCTGGCCCATGGCCGGCCAGGCTGGCAGGTAGAGGCCAACCTACTCAGATAACAGGCTGGCGTTGCCCTCCGCTGGCCATGCGGAACCCCAGCCATCTGGGACAGAAGATCGGGGACAGTGATGGACTGATATAGGGCCTGCATGAATGTTAGGGAGGGATTCCTAGGCTGTGCTAATGGCTTCAGGTTGAGGATTTCAGAGGGTCGGGGACTTTGGTTTCTGTTGCATGTACATCAGATGGAGCCTTTACATTGTGGCCTCGTGCAGCGACAAGTCCAGCCATATGGCACTTCGTAATAAGGAATGTCCATTCTGCTGTGTTGCAATATACATTACAGTGTCTGGTTTGGCTTCTTATTGACCACAGCGTTGTGTGAAGACTCAAACCACAACTGGAGTAAGGTTTATGTGAACCACATTATAGAAAAGTATTTTTATTTGTGTATTGTAAGAGATTATGGGGGTCTTTTCAGTAGGGCTTGGTTAAACAAATTGATTCTCCAATTAAAATCAATCTTTGTTTGAGTGGTCTGATATTGATTATTATTTATCAAGCTATTAAATTACTTAAATGATTATCAAATCACACTTCGCAAAGTCATCCAGTGGGCCTAATTGTACCCTTTGGCGGGTCGGTCCATTGAATCTGTGGTTAAATCGCCACATGAAATAAAGAAATGTCTGCATTAGGTGTGCACGATATGAGGAAAATACGCAATATGCGAAAACGTAACGCTATTACTTGGGATAAATAAAGGAAAATCCAATATTCTTCTATTAACAAACTGAATGTTGAACTCAATATAAAAGGCAGCATTAAAACAAGAATGAGTTCTCTCTGTCTTTCTGGATGTGTCGCAATGTGTTTATTGCGCCAGTTGATGTCACGATGACCATTTATAAATATATATATATATATATATATATATATATATATATATATATATATATATATATATATATATATATATATATATATATATATATTTTATATATATTTTATATATATATAGTGTGTCTTATTGGGCATGCATAGCCTCCATCCAGCGTCCGAAGGGACAAGAGGTGGTGTGTTATTTTGATGGCGAGCTGATTGCGTCAGAGGTTGCAGGGGGTTTTAGAGGTGAAAGGTTAAAGATGCAGCCTTTCTTTGTCAACACACAATGGGCCACAGCGGAGCAGGCTCCGGCTGTATAGGCTGCTGCTGGAAGCCTTCCCCAGCCTCAGGCTGTAATGGTCAATACACTGTAATGAGGATTAGCAACAGAGACCACACACTGGAGAGCTCCATTCTTCTCTAGTGCTGCTCCATTATCAACCCAACACTGCAGCCTTGGAGTATGGACTGAAATCGGGCTTAATCCTGATCCCAGAAATGCCAACCATTAAGAGCTGACAAGAAACCAGCAGAGAGAAGATGTGTTGGAGGACTGGCTGACCAATATCCTCGGTGTGTCCTTGTGCAGACATTGGCTTTCTGTTGAAAGATCATTTTAGCGGGAAAACTGACCGTTTCCCAAAGCATGATGTAGGGTTTGAGGTTTTAATCCAGCATTTCCAATCATTTCCGAACAGTATGAACATTGTCTCGTGGAGACTTGAGTTGGTTAATCCGTTGCAGTGAGAGCATCACCACACAACACTGTCTTATCAACATATCATGACAAGAATGGAAGCAGACGTGATATTCACTGGGATCAATTACTCGTGTCGAGCAAGTTTTTAAGTCTTTACACATTCACACGTTTTCACACAAAACATTAAACGACTAGGATTTACGGACATTTCGAAAGCATCGCACATATCCCAACAACAAAACGGATGAGAGACACTTACACAGTCCTTTATTTAAGGTGCTTTCTTGCGCTCCATCGTTAATAAAGAAGGAAAAAGAGTTCTTTGGCCGGTACACTTCCGTGCTTCCTGAACACTAGCTGTCAATCAAAGTATACTAAGGAGGTCTGTGGGTGGGATCACCTTGAAAGCGACCAATCGTAGGAGGGCCAGTGCCTCCTTGGTTTCCACCGCCAAAATATCAAAATTCAGTTTCAACCGAGCGGAACAGAAATGAACTTCGAGAGCAGCGTTTATGCGCACGCTGCTTAGTTTTATACACGCAGGTGCCATTCTTTCCCCCTTTCCGTATTTTTTTGTTTCACGCTCGCAGCTGCTTCTACGACAGGCGATTGTTGAACTGGTCCGCGAAAATTAGTATCTGCTCTGGTGAAATTATGTAATTTGCTCGTGAGCATGTTTTATCACGCTCGCAAGGTATGACATAAACCTGCCACCATATACACGAATATCCATCTTGTCTGGCTTCGAGTAGAGATGTTCCGATACCGATACCAGTATCGACTCCGATACTGCCTAAAACGCTGGTATCGGGAAGTACTGGAGTTTATGCACCGATCCGATACCACGTAATAAAGCTTAGTTTAGTAATTAAAGCATAGTTCATTTATGTTCTTTTTCTGTTTATAACTGACTGTCAAACTGCAGAATAAAATAAAGTTCTGCGGCATTCATGTTTCACAAAGAGTTTAACCTGAGCCAGACCGACAACAAAGATAGAAATCATATCACATCCATACAGGGATAGTAGTATAAAGTTGTTAAAACATAATAAAATATATGACACACTGGTATCGGATCGGTACTCGGTATCGGCCGATACGCAAGTTCAGGTATCGGAAAGCAAAAAATGGTATCTGACCATCTCTAGCTTCAAGTAATGTGTTTGTGTCTGAACTACCAGCTAACCGAACCAAGATCAGAGTCTGGTGAGGAGTTACCGGCCTGGTTTAGGTGTGCGTGTGTCAATGGCGGACGCGATGGACCAATCATGGTCGGGTATTTGTTTGAAAGCGCCTTCCCTTTTCCAAACGGTTTCCTATGCCGGCTTCTAAGTTCATCTGGTGCGTCGGGCTCATAACATGGTTCCAAAATTGACAGTTGGCAAACATACTTTGGCAGTAAAGCAGTATTGTGACAAAATGCAAATACATAATTGTTAGCTAGCTTTTTTATTTTTTTTTAACCTCTGCTTTAGTGCTGCAGGGAAAGAAAAGTGATCTTGGTTTGATGGTTTTTGTAGATCTCACTTAAAAGCTGTGACATATCTCAGAGGGGGGCGCTCACAGACATTCATCCTTGTCTTGGTGCGTGGTTGTGTGTTATACGTCAATAGAAGTGTGTGTGTGTGTGTGTGTGTGTGTGTGTGTGTGTGTGTCTGTCTGTTCAGGGGAGGGCGACTGAGGCACGTGCGTGTCGGAACAGAGCTTGTGTGTGTCGGTGTATGCTCCAGGGAGAACATATGCTGGTGTTGACTGTGGGGCAGGGGTGGAGTTAGTAGGGGGGGTGGTGGTGGTGGTGGGTGAGCTGGCGTGTGTCGGGTCAAGGGTCTACAGCTGTTGATAGCAGGGTGGTACACGGACACGGATGGGGGGGGGGTCTGATGCCCCGACAGCCCACACTCTGCACCCGTCTGGATGTGAGTGATGGAGCTGTCCGAGCGCCGTGTAAGTGAGAAGTAGACGCTGTGTCTCCAGACGCCGGCCGCACAGATGGCCAGGCTGCTGATGGAGGCAAGATGGGGGGAAAAAAGCGGGTATAAAATAAAGCTCAGACAGCAAGAGGGTAACCAATATGAAGCAAACAGATTGTTCTGGGGATATGGTTAGACCCGTATGGTAGTCAGATGACATCAGGCTTTGTATTAAAAATCAAATTTGGTCCTGTCAGTGTGGTCCACCTCTGTTATTTATGATGCACTTTGATTCAGAATTTACTCTACGGTTGATAAATATTACACAAATAATTCTAATGAAAGAGTGTGATAGCCCCTACTTCAATGTTTTCCCTAGGTTTGTGGAAGACTTAGGTGGGAATTTCCCTCAAGAAAATGAAATTTCTGTGTCTAAAACTTTGGAAAAGCTAGAGCAGATAATTAACAAATATCACTAAAAAAGCTTAAAGACAAAACTTGCTTAAGAAGTCCACTGTGGTCCAACTACAATCCTTAAATCTGACAACAGTAATTTAGTTAGTTTCGATGCTCACATTGATTTTTACGTTCATTCAGCTTGGGTGGTGCGGCCCAAAATTGCTTGGGTGCAGCACCCAAGCGTTATAATAGTAGGGAAAACCCTGTTATGGTTTGGCATAGAAATTTTGGGAGTGTGCTTGTGGCTTTCCTCCAATTTATCTTATCTGACTGAAAGCTCTATGGTTAAGATTTGGTTAGGTTTAGGCAAACAAAAACTTCTTGGTTAAAGTAAGCGAAAGATTGCCATGTTTAAAAGGAACCAGCATTGACTCATGCATACTCACTCTGTCAATACCAGACACAATGTATTAGGCCCAACCACCAAAAAAAAACAACATAAATGAAATGGGTCCTGAATCATTAGCCGGTTCAAACCAGAGCAGGATTAAACTGCTAGATTAGATTAGATTAGATAGACTTTATTGGGAAATTCCAGCGCTACAGCAGCAAAATATAAGACGCACAGCACACATACAGAATATACAAGAAATAATAAATAGGATAGAATACAAGAACTATTCAAAAACAAAGATAAAAAATACAAAGGAAAGAATGTGCACACGTATTTGGTAATGGTGCCTGCTGCAAAATAAGATGTGGGTTTGACTGGGACCCCTGTATAAAATAGGCCCTCAAGATTAGATAAAAATGCATGAGCCACCTTTTATCATTTCAGTTTAATTGTACTTCATTGGTGCTTATTACCAACCAATGTATCAATGAAGGCATCAAATGACCACAAAGTAATGGCTACACAGTCAACCTGGGGGCTCCAGCGTACTTTCCACAATCTGTCCCTCTGTCTTTCACTTCTAATCTCAGTTTGAGTTCACTAAAGTGGTGAATAATGCTGAACATTAACAGGGACATCCCTTCACACATCACTGCTGATGCCAAGTTGTAAACTGTTGAATATTGACCTGGGTCTTTCCTGGCTCAGAATGGGTTTCTGAAGGGGGGAGGGGGTGTGTGTGTGTGGGTGTGTGGGTGTGGGTGGGTGGGGACTACGCACACGACAGTAAGCATGATCGGTCTGCGTACAGTTGAGTTGTTACCTTATTTGACAGAAATCTATATGCATTCGCCTGTTATTTCTCAAAAATGTGCATTACATTTTGAGTAAATGAAACCCCAATCAACAAAACTGCTTAAAGTAGTAATTAAATACCAGTTAAAATCACCAGGAGAGCCAGACTCTGGACAGTAAAACTGAGATTAGCGCTCCTCTTCAAGTTTATGTTTTGCTTTTCAACGGTTGTTTGGTAAATTGCTAATTTACACAATCCAAGAGAATTTGAATTGCTATATCTCAATTCTTATTATTTTAGCGTGTCCTTTTTAGGGTTGACTAAATTCTCTTTGGGGGCGCTGCCTAAAATTCCTCTAGGCAGGAAAAACCCTGTTGACTGAAGTATTTAATCTGCTCTCTCTCTGTGAACAGTCAGCCCTGCAGAACTATCAGATGTTTTGTGTTGCTGTCACTGGGAGCTCTGCATTCTGGCCCATGTGCATATCAACACAGTATTAAACCTTTGTAGTATTTTGAATAGTAAATAATACACACAATGAAGTAAATGGAACAGTAATTTGTCTTTAATACAAGTGCCCTCTGGCGAGTGCTGTACTTTACTACATTTAAGGTGACGCGAGTATAGCATTAAGCATTTGTGGAGCCTTTAACAGTTTGTTGTCTTATTTATGTGCAGGTCATACTGTAATTTGAATATGGAGATGTTAGGATTGTTGTCTACTAATTAGTGCTTCAATTAAGTCGGTACTCACCAGTACAAGGTTCCCGGCGCTTTGGATTTCTTTCCAACTGAGTGCTGTTACTTATTACTCATTATTGCCACTGTCTTAATTATATGGGTACACAGTTATATTGTCAGGCAGATCTGGTCCATGTCCTGCTCAAAAAGCAGGATAGAGGAGGAAAAGAAGTGCTGTGTGAGGTCCAACATGTTGTCAAGTTTAGTTTTAAATAGAAATAGTTTAGAATTCTATTATGGATTCAAAAATCCCCAATCCGTGAGTGGTCCGTGCAAAGCCCAACATGTACTGGCCGCATATTTTTTGTTTGTTTTGTTCAGATCACAAGTCCTGTCCTTAAATGCAGCTTGTGCAGGTTGTGCTGGTTCGGAGTACTGGCAGAATTTCTGTGGCTCAATTCAAGCCCTGCGTTAAATAATACTTGGGCCTCTGCATGTCTCCTTTTCTGTCATTCATTACATCCACTGAAACATCAGAGAAATGCAATGCTAAATACACGGATCACATGATGTTCTTTCTTTTGATGTTGTTCGCTGCATGTGAAAATTGTGCACAACATTCGCGTCCTAAATCCGTCACGGAGTCATAGTTATAGTTCGCCTTATCTCCACGGCTACTTCAGAAGTAGTGGAAATGCAAATTCACAAAGGGGACTTTTAGTTCCTATAGTTTTTCTTCCGTCAGTTCCCGGAAACTATTTGGTCGAAAAGGCTGCGTTTGCCCTGGTTAATGCATCATGCAGCTGCATTGTTTCTTGATATGTCCCTGATCCTATGTTTCAATTCAATTGTATTGTCATTGACACAATGTGCAGGCACATATGTAACGAAATGTAGGCCATTGCTTTCCAACAAACAGTGCACATACACAGTAGATAAAAAAAACAAAAAAAAAACACTTGTGCAAATGGCATAGTTTATATTAAAGTGCGGTAACAGGAGGAGGAAGGGGCAGAGGGGATCAAAGGAAAGTTCAGCGGGGAGCCAGGTTCAGATGGGTGACAGCTTGGAGGGGAAAATGTACGTATGTGTGGTTCAATTCTATTGACAATCTACAGTATTAAAAAAAAGTTCCTTATTTGGCTGTACTGTCCCTCAGGGTCCACATTATATGCATCTTAAAACCTCTAAAATATTGACTGTGTCTACAGCGTTGACAAGATTTTGGATCGTATCCACATCTCTCTCTGTGAAAAACCTCCAATAGCTGACCTGTGTACCTTAATTTTCTCCCCCCCCCCCAGGCTTTTACAGAGACCATCCATTGGAGTCTGAACAGAACGACAGCATGGGTGAGTTCACAAACGAGCATTTATTCTCAGATGTGGACTAAGGATACAGCTTAGTGTGCATATTCTGTTTAGTCTGCATATAGCACAAGTCGGTCTTAATTGACTTTAACTTCTTCACAATCTGTTTTTCCCTCTTCAGGCTTAAGTCACTGAATTGCCCTGTAGCACTGACGCTATATTACATCGTGGCAGTCTGGTTTTACTTTCTGCTGTTAAAGAAAATCATTAGATGATAGCCCCATCTAGTGGTAAAGTAGGGGGGTCGTAATTTGATTGAAAGGCTTATGTCAAATCCACAAGAGGGGAGTATAAACTGAATATTAATGGGGGCGCTTTTTCCCTAAGCATCAGTCCGCTGGATCTTAAGCTGTAACATGGAAAACAAGAGGGTAAATGTCTACAAGCATTTACAGCTTCATAACTGGATCTTGGTCCTTGCTTTAGGAAGAAAACCACATCTCACTGTTTTCTATATCTGTTCCATTTGATAGCCTCAGTCTGTGTCGATGTGCGAGTGGTCAGAGAACATAACCTCAAAGTGAAGGGCTAACCCCTTCATGCTGTCATCAGAAGTGGTTTTGCATCCCAGTTAAATGCAAAAACCTAAAATGAGAGATGTTAAAACATGTTTAGAAATTGTAGTGGATCTTGGCCCAGAGGAAACTGGGAGCAAAGGGCCAGGGGTGAGGCAATGGTCCAATGTTAAGTTCCAGGTTCAGGCGAAGTTCACTCGGGACTCCCGTGGCTGCCATCACAGCGCCAGGTGGCACCACGGGAGGGTCAGAGGTCGGACGCAGTTCAGCGAACGCTGACCTCGCCGTGACTCTGTGCTGACCTGATTGTGTGCAGCTCTCCGGCCTGGGCTTTCTCATCGCTGCTTCTATAAACTTGCGAGGGGAGAAAAGGAGAGGTCGCTAAGAAGTGGAAGGTAGCCGGAGAAGAACTATTAAACCTGCGCACACAGTGAATGGCCGCCATTGTTGCATGCTGCAGGAGGAGGCGTGGATTTATGAGCCCGAGCCTGATTGGGTTGTAAACTTGACGAGGTGGGCTCGCGGCCGCGGCCACTCACGCTCTCTGTTGGCCCTATTCTCCTCCCAGGATGCCTCGGCGCAGGCACTGGGCAAGGGTGATGCTGGGGTCAGGGGGGGCTGAGTCAGGGCTCCTTAGGCTTGTAAATGCTCTGACAGGGGTGGGAATTCAGAGACCTCCATTCAGTGACCAAAAAAACCAGGTCAGGGGCCAAATAGCTGAGTTAGCAACAGCTGTTTTCAACACAAGCCCTCTAGATGAAGTCCTAACATTAACTCTGGTACCTCAAACGAGAAAGTGTAGTCATTTTCCTCGACCCCTTAAGCTGAGTGTTTTCACCCCTCAAACTTGGGGCATCCATCGCCATCTTCATGAATCTGCAGAGGGTCGTTTAGTGGGGAATGATTTGCGGTTCTTGAGTTATAAAACCTGTGAGTGCAGTTTCGTGTGCGCAGATGTAACTCTTTTTGGGCTGGCGGTAAAAAGCAGGAGTCTGTAAGAGCTGTAGCTGCACACTTATTCACTCACACATCCATTCGGATCAATGATGAATATCATTGTTTAGGCTCGCGGCTTTTCAATTATAGTTCAATTAAGGTCTCTTGACCAAATGAGTAAATGAGTCGTATCCTTCATATAAACCCCGTATTGGGACCTGTATCAGGACTTGTTTTGCCTCCATTGCTCCTCCCTCCTGCAGCTCTGAGCTAACCTGGCTCTGTCATCTGCACCCCCCCACCACACACACACACACACACACACACACACACACGCACACGCACACAATAAGTCACACTACACGGCTGAGCAATGGCTGCCGAGCAGGTCACCAGTGGGGTTATCACGGTTCTTCTGTTCCATGGTTAATCATTACCAGCTGGGGACGGGACTTTCTCTCCTCAACTTTGCCCCCGAATGGTTTCACTGACTAGATCTACATGCAAATTTCAGTTCTTTGCAGTCCCAAAGTAGTTTAGTCTCGTGGCAAGTGTTTTTTTGACGAGGGCCCGGCTTAAAAATACATTAAAAATATTTCCCAGTGGCTTAGGCCTGGCGCGGGGCAACTTGGGGCCCAGTGGGCCACCAGGCTTACAATACACCCTGCCCTCGAATGTTTAAGTTCCATGTCCAACTGGATCATGAATGTGGATGATGGTAACCAGTTAAAAGAAGCATTGTGCCAGGACGGGACTTGGTTTTGATTAAATCATGTCTCGGAAGAATATGCCATGAAACCCACCTCCATTAATCAGCACAAGCAGACAGGCCTCCTGCAGCACTGCATGTCGCTGGCCAGAAGGGGGCGGTAGATCCATGGCGGACCTACATGTGATGTATGCTCCCTCAAGCCACCTGGACCCAGTGAACTCAACGACCATATGGAACTACTTGGCCAGAGCCCAGCACATGCCTTTCCTTTGTCCTCACATAACCAGCCTTCAACTTCCTATGCTTAAAAGTCATTTCACATCACCAGGTTTTCATTTTCCTGTGTGCTACACAGCAGAGCAGTCAAACACTTGACGTCGCTTTAGATCCCTCTCTTTCTTCCTTTTGTGGTGTTGTTTCTCCTAAGTGGATATCATTGTTCGCCTAAGGGCTGTGTTTCACTTAAGTAAATGTATAGATAAGCGGATGAAGAATGAAAGTCCACTAGTAGCGTTTTTTCTTTCACTTGATTTTCCCTTTCTACTCCCATGGGTAACCCATGCTCTTTGCACTCGGAACATGGCGTGAGTGCTACAGCGTTTAGGAGCTGCTGCTGATGACCACCGTGCTTTATCATTTTAGCCTTTTCATAATTCATGATTAGCCTAGATTTGATCCAGCGTCCCCTTTTTTACGCGCTTGATGCAAATGGCGTTGGCGTTAGACTCAGGGTCAGCCTGCGGAGTGTTCCAGGTCAGGGAGAAGTGGGTCACGCTGTGCCAGTGCCTATAACTTCAGTGTGTGATGACAAAGCCCGACTCCACAGGGATAAACAAGCAGACTTTTGTGTGGCCCTAATATATGTAGCAAACAGTATCCATCCGCCGCACACAGGCCTCTGTAGATATACCGCTTTACTCAAAGCGGCACCACTGCGCTGACATTTTATGAAGTCATTCACTTATTTATTCATAGATTAATCCCTCATTTAAAGTCAGTAATGCATCACATTTTCCCAGAGCTTTAAAAAGTTGCAGACTTGAAGGCATAAGACTTTATTTTACAGAATTCTTGGTTGTTTTTCTTGGTTGCTTAATAAGAATTCATTTCAAAAAGCAAAACATTATAGTTTATGACATCACTCATCGGTTTCTACATTTTCGTTCAGTTGTTTAGTACTAGCTTACAGTACAAAAAAATTTACACATTACAATAATTTAACTTGAAAATCAATCAAAGATGATATATCAAGTAATTATTTTATATAAATGCACTGTCATTATTAGACTTATTTTACACCTTAGGAGTTCTGTCTTTATGACCAGCACCGTCTGTGTGTTTGAATGTGGAAGAAAAGTGTTGGTTTGCTCTTTATTAAGACAGCTGGAGCACAAGAAGAGACCCAGGCTGCTTCTCAATGTCCCCTCCGACACTTTTCCACTGTAAAAAAAACAAAAACAAATGGGTGTGCAATGGCTGGAAAACGTCAGTGTGTTTGAAATTTCCCAGCATGTTAACCTAACCTTACAGGGCAATTACTGCAAGATTATTTCCATATGCGTATATCTCCTCCAATTACATACTGAAATGGGGTTACGAGGCTGATTAACTTTCCAAGAACCATGGGCACAGATTGTTTCACTTTTTAATAGAATATGTGTTTGAGTGACTTGATCTGAAGCCAAATTTAGTGCGTTTCTCCATTTCACTTCTGTTATATTCGAGTAATTGTACATTTGGGCGTTTTGTCTTGTAATTACAAAAGTCGCAGGTACCCCACAGCAGCCTGTCTGTCTTTTAAAAGTGTCATTGACCGAGTTCTCTCTGGCCTTGGAATCCCCAGAATATCATGGAGTTTGGGGGTGTTCTTGTAGACACGTAAAGTTTGGGAATTTTAGGTCAGGGGGTATCAGAATACACAAAGAAGAGTAGCTTCACGGAACACAGCCAACAGGATTTTCCAGCTTGTTTCACACACATTTTTTTTGCAGTAGTTGATTTTCAGCTCAAGTGAAGTGCAAAGCAGACAACATTAACAAACGAGAACAGAATACAGTTTTGAGGTCATGGAAGCGGTCGCATTTGGAAATGGAAAATCTGAGAAAAGTCATGGAATTTACCATCTGGGTCATGGTGGGAAGCCGCCTTTAGGCAACATGCTGAACCCCTACCTACCGCGCTTCGGATAAGACCGGCCGACACTGAGGCTACAGTCCACAGAACAATGTGGCGATTACCCACATATTACGAATATTGTGCTAATTCAAATGTTCAATACTTTTGTTGAATTGAAATAAAAAATATTTAGATCCGTATTTCACAGTATAATGCGAGAAAATGCTACAAACAGTGGTGATGTGCAAGTATCTTATCGATATCTGTCCAATGAGAATCGGAATCGGATATTTTGCCAAGCAACTTTGCACTTGCAAGGAATAAAGCAAAGTACTGTTACAGTCAAGAACATAAATACAGAATAGATATATTACAATACAAAGTATGTCAAAAGACACTATAACAAATATGTGCAATATGTTTTAAGGAAGGAGCAGATTGTACAGTACGGGTTGTGCAGGGTGTGCAAAAATATTGAACTATGCATTCTAAGAGGTAGGTAGGACCATAGTTGTTTTTTTTTAATGTTTTATCCCATTTTGGCTTGGTACCAAACCTCTATTTTCTTTTCTTTTTTTTTTGTACCATCTGAAATGTTCCTGTAGCCGCACTGGATATAAAAATGGTCAAGAAGTGAAAGTTAGCATTTTTGTTGCCAGAGCTGTCTTCGTGTTTATAATTTTGATGTCTAAGGTATCTTTGTATTTATTCATTACTTTTTCAAAACAAATTGAAGTTTTGAGTGAATCCCAAGATACATCTTTTGGATATCACTGTTACGTGACCCAGATAATGTAATAACACAAATACACAGCATATGAAGTAAACAACGCCTCTTTATTATCATAAAACATATTTTCGTACTGTATCCCCCCCCAACACCCCCCCCTGTCATTTTTGTTGCTATGAACGTGTATAGGGTCAAGTGCCAACAACTAACAATTGAAATAATAATAAAAATATACAGTATAGTCCCGGCAATAATCGCTTATATAATTACAGTTTGGCATATCTAAACAAAATCACCAGTCATACGCCTTAAGACCTTAATTACGCTTAAACAAAGAAACTGCAATAATGTAAACAACAAACAAACAAAAAAGACATTTATTTAATAATTGTAACCGGCCTAGTATCAAGATTGTTTATGTAAAAAAACAACAAAAAAAAACTCCATTATTGGCATCAATGTTGGCTTCAAGAATCCAGTGTCATTTAATATATCGTTAAATATGTAATTCATCACACACTCTGAATTCTAGTCAAAGATACAGTACGTGATTGCTCTGTGTTAATATGGTAGACTTTTCAAGTCAGTCTGCACAGCTGCATTGCCACTTAAACGTAATAAAATAACAATAACAAAAGCAGACAGGTTGTTCACTGTTACCGATTACTCCGGGATTTGTGTATAGTGTACTGAAATGAGTTGAAGCCCACACATTGTGATACCTACAACTCTATTGTATGCTTTGAAAACTGGTCAGTTGTAAATGTGAAGAACATATCATTTACCCAAATAGTCAATCACTTACAACTAGTTTCATGTCATGCAGATAGTTTTGGGTTGTCAGGCTGAGATTTCTCTCTACACTAATACAGTGGAGGTCAATCTATCTTGTTTGTGTTGCTCACAGCATCGGAATAAGTCATTTATAAAAATCATCAACATCTCTCCCAGAGACAAGTGTCCTTGTTACTCTGGATAGTCTACAGACCTCACTGAACAGTTTCCTTTGGAACTACTGTCTACTGAAGAAATAGTCCCTATGAAAACTGTTGACAGTTTGTTAGGTTATCAGGGAGACAGAATTTCTGGAATGAGATGTTGCTATTGAGTTTTTCTAATATCCACATTTTTCAATGGTGTGAGCACCACAAATGAAAAGCCATTCACTTTTATTATATTGGAACTCGAAACGTGGACAAATAAAACCAAAACTAACCACGTTTCTTGATAGCACTGTTGGCAAGCGAGAAAAAATTATTTTTTTTTATATCTCATTTTGATGAACTTACCCTTTAAAAACCAAGGCAACACTGTAAACTGGTGGTAAATATTACAAATAAATTTGAACTTTAGGCCAAGATATACTGTATGGTGACACCAGTACACTGTACACAATATGCTTGTATTTACCAGCCCAGGCCAGTGTCCATGGAAAACTTTACCTTAGTTTGTCACATTACCGTTAGCATGTTGTATCAAGACTTTGGGTACACGTGCATTGCCCGCGTCGAACCCAGCGGCCAACTGGTTACTGAGGTGTTTGAACCGCAGTCTGCATTCATTGATCAGTGAGTTATTCTCATGTAAACCCACCGACAGCAATGAATGTTTATTGCAGCCTTAAGAGTGAACGCCTCCTCGGCGTCACCGCTGATCTGGTGTCTGCTGAAAGGAGTCGGGGCGATTCCAACCAACTGAAGGTCACAGGCATGAGCCGTAGTCCGCCCACAGATTGTGGTTCTGCTTTTTGCCCTGCATGAGAGCAGAACTGAAATATTTCATGACGTATGGTTTGCAGAGATTTATGTTAACACGGTTTCCGGTTTTTTTTTAAATGAGGGCCCGGCTCGGGCCAGTCACAGACTGATGGCAGCATTAATGTAGAGCCTGTGCTAAAAGCTAACTGGAGATTTGAAAATACTATGTCTGTTTCCAACCAAGCCACCCCCACTGTAACTGCAGTTTAGAAATGTCTTAAAAATGCATAAAAAAATAATTCCCAGTGGCCTAGGCCCAGTGGGGGGCAACTTGGGCCCGGTGGGCCACCAGGCTTGCAATAAGCTGGGGGAAACCCTGGTTCATGTGTGCTATGGCGTCCCTCAGGGTACAGTCAACGGTCAATGGTTTTGTTTAGAGCTCAAACTCACCGACAGCGTTGAATGTTCACCGTGGGCACCAGGAAGCCGTTTGTTTGATCGGTGGCAGCAATTTGACTTTTCATAGAAAATCAACGTAGGATTAACCAAAATCAAGCTACCCAGTTTATTTTTTGCATCCTCTTTGTCGCTGCAGTTGGACTCAAACAAGTGGAAAATCACAGACATGCTTGCATGTCCCTCGCCTGCTGATTCCCGTCCAAACCACATACATTTTAAATGTCTGCAATTCAAATCAAAACATGTATTTTGTGTTTTTTGCAAGCCTGCTATGATGTCAGACCTGTCAAGTGTTGTGTATGTCCATCTCAGCTGTCAACAGATGGTTAAAACAATGGGAAAATGCTAACTTTGTAATGCGGAGCAACCCCATGCCAAGGCGTGTTACCACCCATGTCGACGTGGAGGTTCAAATAACGTTTGAAGAGAAGCCAGCAGGAGTGTGGCGAGGCGGTGATGCAAAGGTTTCCTTAAATAGCCCCGCAGACGCGGTGAACGCCATCATCGTTGTCATCATCTCTCACCTTCTGCAAAACTACTAACAAAGCTCTCATCTGTCTCCGCCGAGCCTGCGCTCCTTTTTACCTTCAGCCTGCAGAAAGAAGAAGAACAAAAAAGGAGGAGGCGGGGCGGGGGGGCGGGGGGGGGGAATGAAGAATTGGGATGAATAAAGGGGAAGAAAGACGAGGTCAGTCGGGCTTGTGGAGGGAGGCGAATAGGCGATCAGAGAGCGCTGCTGTGCCCCGCAGTTTGTAACTAGTGCACTGCAGTGTTGAGCTAGTTAGAGATTACTGTTCCTTCACCCTGCGCTGAACCTCAGCTACTGCTTTGGGAGTGTGCCTTCCTGTGTTCGCCTCTTTGAGGCTGGAAAATCATGCAGTCATGTTTTATTAATGCTCTCTCTCTCTGTCGGTCTCTCCTTTTCTGTCTGTCTCTCCCCTGTTTTGCCTGCTTCCCTCAACACAGAAGAAAAGATTTGGAACACTGTATTTTGTTTGTTGTGCGTCCTCTTTTCACGTCACATTTTGGCGCTTTACGCATGTTGGGGTTCATATTTGAAGACGTACTGAAACCTGCTAGGGAGGTAGTAAATATATGATGCAACTCATTGTAGAGAGATTTGTTGCAGTTCTGCAGGATGAGCGTTCTGTTAGACCGATCTGATGGGGGGCAAAAGGAGAGAATTGGCTCCGCAGCTTCTTCTGCGTGCTCTACACACCGCAGGCTTTCAGAAAAGAGCCCGTCACTCCTGCTTTCTTCATAATGAATGATCGCTTTGGGAAAGGAGAGGCACAATTCACTTTCTCCTGCTCTGACACAGTTCACTGACCTTGGAGGAGACGTCATTATTACCACAGTATGAAACTAAAACAGTTCTCAATTTCATGTGTTCCATGAATTATTCTCACTGCCGTCGTCATTGTTCCCATCTAGCGCTTTCACCCAAACGTCTCGAGATGAATTTGCCCGTGAAACATTACTGTCCCCTTCAATCAAAATAATCAACATAGTGTCAGGCAAAGGCTTTTGAACAAATGGATAAATAATTTGTAAAAGCTCTTTTTTTTGGCAATAGCTCTTTTGTGACGTTGATATTCCTATTTCAATGTAGTTATGGCCAGATATTTACCCCCCCCCAATTTGTCTTATCTCTAAGAAAGGCTTACCAGCTAGATGCCCCCTTTGGCTCCTTTTATTCCTCCAAGAATACATTCTACCACATTTTCCTAATTCTCTAAAACTCTGTGTTTCCACTCACAGACAAGGTGGAAATTAATAGTGGTTTTTTTTGTTGTTTTTTTTCAGTCCCTCTGGCTCAGGCTTCAATGGCTTCCCTCTTTGGCACTTGTACTGCTTGGCTGCATGCCCCAGACGCACAGAGGCTTTTTTTCATTCTCAAATATCTCTCCCTCTCTTATTTGTTTTATTTTTTTATTATTTTTTTTTTCATCTGACTTGACTTCCCCCCTCTCCCTGCACTTGGGAGAACTTATGGGAAATGTATGTTAACTCGCACGCACACTGACTTATTCATCCGTTTGAGGCGTGGCCGTACTCTTGCATCAGGGTTTGTGATAATTCCACTGCTGCTGTGGTCTCGCAGAAGCTTTTGCATAACTGACAAACTTGCAAAAGTATAGCGTGTAAAAATAGCTGGGTGAGCATGAGACGAGGCCAGAGTGCAACAGTGTGACTGAACCGGTGTGAACCCTGCGTCGTCAGCACATTCCAGGGGTTGGACAATGAGAAGCACACAGTGTACTCTCTGTCGTGTTGCCTGCATAGCTGGCTGTTCTGCAGCCAGGACTCCATGCTGCCTGAAACATGGCCAACGCAACACACATGCACAAAGTTCAGCAAAATGAGCTCCGACTGTTAAAGTCAGTGTATCATACATGTCAGTTATAGGGTTGGGAAACCATGCTATGCTAATGTTAGGGCTTCATAGATTTGACAGCATTTAACCTGTTGTTTTTATTTTTTTTATTTTTTTTTGTTTGAAAACGTGAACTTGCAGTCAGGGATAAGTTCAGACGTGGCAAAAAAGTAGATCATCGCATGCCGAGTTATCCATGTAACCCCTGGTTCTGTGATTTTTCTTCGGTTAGGATTGAGCCTTAAGAAAGGTCCAAAAAGGACCGAAACGCTGACTAAAAGATGAAATTGTGCTCCATGTGGGAATCTATTTTCAGCCTAGAACCCTAGAGGAATTTATTTTGTGCACCAGGAAGAAGAACTGGTTGTTGTACACGCTGTTTCTCTCTGTTAGAGTTGAGGCTAGGTTTACTTCAGCTTCTTGTAAAGTCTGAGAAAACTTAGCCAGGAACTGAAAACGTTGAGCTAGGAAGAGATTTGGGGAGTCCCTCGATTGGAAGATGAATGTATCTTCCCCCCCGAATCCAACCCCCCCCTCTTCCCTCCCCCCCCCCACAGCAGCTACACCATGACAACCCACCTGTTACAGTTAGGGCTGGTTATCGCCAATTATTTCCCGATTCAGATTCACAAGGTCCTGATTACATTTTCGATAGGGCTGCACAATTAAACGCAATTGTACCACAATCGCAATACGGACTAGTGCAATATCCAATTTGCAGGGGGGGGGGGGAGCACAATAGCATTTTGAATGAAGTATTGTGGCGCTGCAGAGACGTCCCAGCCTACAAATCCCATCCTATAGACTTAAAAAAAAAACATCTTTTGTTTGGTACAGATCCTTACCAAAATCACACTATAATCATTGTTTTTAATAGCAATATGTTTCAATGCAAATGAGAATAATGATGCAAAAATGATCATTCCCTCCAGTAATGGAATCGTATCGCAATATCTGTCAAAATAATCGCAATTGGATATTTTCCTCGTATCGTGCAGCCCTAATTTTCGATTTAATATCAATTATGTTAGGGGACTTTTAGATACAATTTCAGTCCAACTTTGCTTCGATATGAAAGAGCATTTCAGAGAACTTCTACTGTAAATTGTACAAGCAAGAAGCAACCCTTAAGATTGAACAATAGTGGAATTAAAACCCCCGGCCCGTCACATGATGCCTTTTTTATACATCCATGAGAAAAAGGGCACATTGATTGATTTCGGGATATTATTTGTTTCGCTCCTCCACAGAGCTGCGGAGGAGGGTCTGGCGAGTCCACACAGCATTTCCGGATGGGAGAAAAAAACGTGCTCTGGTTTATTGGCATTTCTTTAAACCAAACACAATCGTCCTGGGCGGTGCTAAGCTCCGGGCAGAGCCGCGGTGCCTCTGTAAAATAGCCTCGGGAAGGAAGTTGTTTTGGCGGAACATGTGCTTGTTCAAAGGTTGTTGTAGTCGTGCAACAGAAAACTCAGATTGGACAGATAGTCTAGCTAGCTGTCTGGATTTACCCTGCGGAGATCTGAGGAGCAGTTAACCATAGTCCTCAGAAATCCACCCGAGTTTAGAACGCCAACACAAAGAAAGAGGAAGGTTGACGGACATCCGGCCTAAATTAACGACATCCAGCGGAATTTTCTGGCAGCACCTGAACAATCGAAAGTGGAACGTCGTGTGTGTATATAGACTAGGATTTTATTAATGGATATCAGATCACTCGGTCAAAAATCGATTTTGGAGAATCAATTATTTTAAAGCAGCCCTAGTTACAGTATAAAACCACCTACTGCTTCCTGTCATGGCCGAACCATTTCATGGGAACTTTTCTTTCTTTCACTTTTCATTACATATTATGGTCACTTCACATAATCTCACACGCTATGAAACGGTAGGCACAGAGAGACGACAACATATCAGGAGGTATGTAGCATCCGTTCCCGCCATTCTCAAACTTGCTTAATATCTGTCTGACAGTATAAATGTTTTGCTTACATAACTGTACCCACAGTTAACCCGACACTCCCAGCATAACTCGGATGCCTGTTCAAAAATACTCAGCTGGGAGGCTGCCAGCATATGATCTCTCACACTTCCCCATCCCATCATGCCTCTTGATTAGTATTATACAATCCACTGGCACTGCGAGACATCTCCTAATGGAAGTGCATGAGATTATATCGCTAAATATCACTCGCACTGTGAATGATCCTCTTCGCGGACAAACTCAATCAAATTCAACAAATATGCCCTAATTGCTGTGTCCGTCACAACATAATCGGACATTTTAATATCTGCTCGAATGCGGAAGTTTCATAATGAGATTTAGCGGTGTGAAGTACCGTATTTAGCTGTCGCACTGCTGCGTTTGTTGTCACACACTTGTAAAGGGGAATGGACTGTGATATAACAGTGCTGATATGACACGAGGAAGTCAATAAAGAAATGCAATCACGGTTAGATAAATAGAAGAGCTCAATTATGGCCTAGCAGTAGCAATAATATTCACCACGCATGATGTATAAAGTGTGATTTAATTGCTTGCGTATTTTGAACGGCCCTGTATGTTGATTCTAGTGAGACATTGCGTGTGTATAGTGGTATAAATGAATGGCTTGTATTATGTGATCATTAATATTAGTCTTAGCACAGGTGGTGATGATGATTGTTCTAGTTTCAGTGTTAAGTCCCATGAATCCAATTTTACTGCAGGTTGTTATAGTTATTTCTTGGCATGATTTTGCCGTTATCTGACCGTGAAAGCAGGACAAAAGGGAGATGACCAAGGTCGCTGGGCTCTAACTGGGGTTCCAGTGGGTTACTGTATGGGTCTCAAAGTGCTAGAATCTATCTTATCTTTTAAGATACAAGCTATTGGCACAAAACATCGACATTTAAGTGAACCCTACCTGGTGGAAAACGGCAACACAATACTGAAAAGAACCTTTCAGTCGAGCATGGTTTGACAAGCCTTCGGTGCATTTCTTTGGATCTTGGGGTGCGTTAAACAATTGAGTGACCGTTGATGGGTCATACTGCCTGAACCTGGGTATAATCAGCACTGTCCAGGCCGGCCCTGATCCAGCGTAGGGACTCCTTCAGGCGGAGTGCCAAGCCTTTCCAACAAAAAACCCTTGCCTCCACGTGCCATGGAACATCCTGCCAAGGCTCCAGGGGTTTTATTTGCAACCCTAACTGTGGCCAGCTCGTATCTCTGCTGCCAGCTACTTTCTCAGCATTAACCTGTGACTCGGTCTTGATGGTGAAATACTGTTTTTCTCAACGTACGCCCTAACTGCTTAGGACTTTCCCCCCCCCAACCCCTCATCATCTCCTCAGTTTCCTCCTTGCAGTTTCCTCACTCTTGCCAGTGCTGATAGACATGCCTGTCTGTTTTTCTCTCTCTGCTGTTGAACCTTTGAACCCAACGTTGATGCACTTGATCACGGCATGTCAGTCTGGCTCTAGTTGACTTATCCACTCCGTAGCTTGCCTGAGAGAACGGCACTGTATGTGACACACTCCTCTCTTCTCCAAAGCTTTGTCGGCCCATTTCAGTCATGAGCGAGGAGGCTAATCAATATGCATTCCGGGCTCTCTTTCGCAGCATTTTGAGGATCTCTAACAAAGCGAGATGAGAGAGTTCTTTGTTGTTGTCTGCTGGATTTAACCGTGACATTTCTCTGGAGCCTGCTGTCACTTCATTTATTTATTTATCTCCAACAGACTTTATCCCCAGGTCAGACTCGCGGGCTCCCTTTGAACGCTGGCATTGTCAAAGCTCACACCCAAAATCCTTGCTTCAACTCATCATATTTCGTTATTCGGGGGAACTCATGGTCTGTTTGAATCTCTGGGCAGAAATAAGTTGCCGAACGCAGACAAATGTATTCTCAAGGAAACCCAAACAAAAGGTTATACGACGCTCGTTTATGGCACGTAATCCATGTTTTTAATCTGTCGAGTCGACGCAAAACACCCTCCATCTCATGCATCCTCCCCATCCACAAAGCGGGGGAAGCCTCACACTGAGAGATTTAGAAATGGCACAGAGCAGTGAACATCACAGGCGCCAATACTGATTTCACATTTCCGTTATCAGTGGGAGCCAGCAGGGTGAGCCAGCATGGGAATGACCTGGATACTGATCAACCTTTTTCATTCTGCCTGTGCCACCTCGCGGCCAGACCGACCTAGTCGATCTGTCCTCTCGCTGGTGTGTGTATAGCTGAAACAACTGAGCGGAGGGAGAAGGAATATGTGTAGGACATGTGTCGGGAGAGGCGAAACGGCTCGTTTGCGTTGTCGAAATTGAGGTGCACCCCGCAAAATAATCATTCAACAGCCGCCAATGCAGCAGCCATGCCCTCAAAAGACAACAGGAATCGCAAAATTCTATACCTTGAATTGCTTCATTTTGCCATTTGTTTGGGCATAATTAACTAAAACACCTTCCTGTACCACACTGACATTTTTAGCCCCAGTTAAAATCAGAGCCCCTAATACTGGCCATTACCCTCTCTCTATGGGTTGTCTGTGGTACCATTTTATTCCCATATAGCCACACTTTTTTTTCCTTTTGTGTGACAAACATTACAATGCATTGCGCCCCGTCCCAGTATGGGAGCGTGTCACTGCGTTGCACCAGCAGGGACACTGTGTCCTTAATGCGCTGCGCAGTGCTTTGTGCTCCGTTGACCTAATCAGCTCCGCTTAAGCCAAAATTAAGCTCATCCTTTTTGTCCTACTGTATGCATGAAAGACAGGCAGACGGTTCACTCAACTGTGGATGAAACCCATGGAGCTCATGTATGATATTTTGTACTGTCGCGAGTGGTAGGTGAACACTGCGGTGTAAGTCGGGGATGTGCGAGTCAAACACTGCAGCGGTTCGAATTGGCTGATCCTCTGCATAGCGGTCTGACGACAGTGCAGCAAAAGTTGTTGAGGCCAGTGCTTTGGAGAGTTGCTCAAGAGACTTAACCCTCCTCCCCGACACCTTCCTCCTCTCCTCCAGCAGAAGAAAATCTCTGCTGAATTCATGTCTCCTTTCAAATTTCTAAGAGGCGTTAAACCTTTCTGGATTAAAGAAGGTAATCTGACAGGCAGAAGATTGTATTAGCTGGAGTGTTGGCAGAGCTTTTAATTTCTCCTCTCTTTTCATTCCCCCCCCCCCCTCAGCCTGCCTCTCCTGCTGACCTGCTAGATGGTATTATTGTGTTTTTCTTTTGAATTACAGCAAAAAAAACATCCACATCTTCCCTACTATTCACTCTCTTCTCTCCTCTCGCATGCTCTCTATCCCACTCTTTTTCATATCTCTCCTCATCCGCGCTCTCCTACCCCTCTCTCTCCGGCTCTTCCAGCAGTGACAGCATACTTGTGTGAACCCTTGATTTATCATTTGCTAATCCGTGATGATTATGAAGCTTTTCCACACGGCCCTTATCTGTTGCTGAGCCCGCTTTTCACTCCATAGCTGCCAATTATCTTTCAGGCGGCCTGCAAAACAGCCCCGTCTCTGTCAGCCAGCTGCAGAACCGCCACTGAGGCTTCTTAAGCCGCCTACACATGATCCGCGGGGAAAAAACCGCGAGGCAGAGCAGAGAGGCAAAAGCGCAGCGCAGGTATACGTCAGCATCCGGAATCGGTTGCGCCTTGGAAAGGCCAGCGGCAACGAGGTCAAAGTTGAAATAATTTGAACTTTTGAGCACAGCGTTCGGTGGCAATTCCGACATAGGAAAACGATGGAACGGCCAGCGCAGGGCGGTTCTTCCGCGGATCATGTGCGGGCGGCTTTGCGCTTTGTATACTTAAGAATGCATCCACAGACGCGGCACCAATGACGGGCTGCCTGGGTGCGTACACTTTTTGGTCCACGTGCTTATTGAAATGTCAGATTGAGAGATCCAATTCAATTCATTGCATTCTGTATGTTCTGCACTTTCACCTAAAGCTTAAACTCCCACATCCCATCACCTCCAGAGGGCAGGACATGTGTGAGTGAGATGAATGATGAGTTTAAGAAGGGAGGGTTGGAAACCGCAGCTGGAATGCAATCTGTCCATAATGGACGCTTAAACTGCTTGACAAACCGGAGCCAGTAACGGCATTACTTCACTCACAGAGAGCCGACAAGGATAAATAACCAGCTCTTTTTAAAAAAAATTAAAAAAAAAAAAATAAAAAATGCAGCTGAATTTATTTATTTTTAAAGCCGTTGATCTGAATATTTATCCTTGACAGCCCTTAATGCGCAGAGCTGATATTAATTTAGATGCATGCTGCTTTTGGCTAAAAATAAAGAACAGAGAATGTGCTGTCACAAGCTTTTACTCATTTCATTTGACATCCGGAAGCTTAGATATTAGTATATTAGAATCAAGGTCAACATTCTGCTAGCGTGCCAAATGCGCCACCCACACAGTTAGGACCCCGGAGCTGTGAGGGCGATGCCTCATTGTGACTCATCCAACACTTCCTGCGTAGCCAGGCGGTGGGACGGCCAGGGTTGGAGCATGACAGCATGGGGGTTACAGTGCGCAGGACCTCGCCCGCGGGGAGGGTATGCAGATCACGATGTGCTCAGCTGATGTGGCGTCCAATTGTCAGTGTAATGGGAAGTGACGTGCACATCAGAGCAATGTGGGTCAGAACGCCAGACGACCAGCCTGCGGCCTGTATCTGCTCCGCCTGTCTAATCTGCTGTAGCCCAACCAGGCGAGACACTCTAATCGACCCTGATATTCACTGAACACACATTACCATCTCTCCTCACGCTCAGGAACGCAAACGCACACAAAGGCACGAAGGGAGTTGCGTATCTGAGACATATAAGACATTTAAATGTAGTGGGTGGCATTGGAAAGAACCCAATTCTTTTGTAAGATGTTGAATCCCTATTTGATTGTGAAAAAAGAGGCAAGCACAGTGCTGTTTTTTTAAAATCAAACATGGCTAAAGACCCCGGCAGATATCATGTTGGGTAGGTTCTTCCTTTGTACTTAACCAAGACAAATCACAATTCATTGAAAGCGTCAGAAATCCTGATTTTCCACGTTCATTTAACCCCCCATCTCTGCTTCTTTAACCTTTTGATGTACTGACCAGTAGAGATGTTGCCCTACCATTTGTTTTCTTACCGATTCCGATACCTGAACCTGCATATTGGCCGGTATCAGTGTGTGTTTAAAAAATATATATATATACTAACCCTGTAGTACTAGTATCGTTGTGTATGGCTCAGGTTACAGAGAATGAATGCCAAAGAACTTTCTTTTATCATCAAGTTTGACAGTCTTAGTAAACTAGATGGAGTAGATTATTTTTTTTTCCAGGGCTAAATTACGTGGTATCGGATGGGGGCAAAGACTTGCATACTCACTGATACCAGCATTCCGATACTGGTATCGGAACAACTCTAACGGCCAGTATATTTACAATATTTTCTACGCCCTCATGGTTTTTGAAATATTCATACAGAAGGCTAAATATGTCTGTGGTTTCCGTGCAGTGTGGTACTGAGATTGAGCTGTGATCCTTCAGCGGGTGAAAATGGGTCGGATGGATGCATGGCTTAATAGGATTCCCATGACATGGTCAGGGGCTGGCGTCTGAAGGCAGGAAGAGGACGGGAAGGGAAAGGCTGGAGGGGGGGGTGGGAGCAAGCAGCACTGGTGGTGTTGGAGAGACAACAACAAAAAAAGCGCAAACTTTTTGCGAGTGTTTGCTTAGCACCTGTGTCTAGACTTAACAACTGCATTGTAGGCGGAGGGAAGTGACACATGGGGGAGGGGTGGTCTTGAAGTTTTGGATATTTTCTGCTCAAACATTTTTTTTTTTTTGTTTTTTTTACTGCCGGGGGAAGAGGCCCAGAGGAGTTCAGCCTGTGCGAATCTGCCTCATCAAAGGCAGTAATTTCCTGTTCATTTCAGGCCACCATCCCCCAACCCAGAGCTCTTGTCTGCTAATCCCACCCCTGCAAAACTGCCCCCACACCGCCAACCCCCACTCTGGGCCCCCTGCTGGTGTCCTACCCGCCTGTGCTTCGGCTTGCTTACACTCCAGGGCTGAGGGACTGGGAGGCTATGCGCTTTGTGTCAGCAGGCTCGCGGCTGAGCGCTAACAAATCCTCATTGTCCCGCGCGGGAGTGGTGACAGAGGAGGAGGAGGAGGAGGAGGTGGTGGTGGTGGTGGTGGAGGTGGGGGGGCATCATCATCGTCGCTGTCTGGTTTCTATTCAAATCCAGGTACACACACACACAGGCTTGGGAGAGAGCAAGGGGTGCAGAAGGGCTAACGAAGCTCCAAACCATGGGATCAAAGTCCATGCAGAGCTCAGCTCAGGCCAGGCCGAGGTGCGGGGGTCACAGGAGCCGCTTACACAACCGCTGTCTTCCCTGAACTGATAATCAACAAGTGCCACTGGCCTGCACAAAAACCGTCAAGGTTTCCAAAATGCTGCATAGCAATTTTTGGGATTTGGGAAGGAGAAGAAGAAAAAAAAAATCAAGTTCACCTCCACAGAGTCCAAGTGTTATCATTTTGTCAACAAAGGACTTTGACTGCCTTTGGCCTGTGCTGTCACTCATTTTGTAAGAACAGGGTGTTATTTTTATTTTTTTCTCTCATCTGGAGACACGGCACTTTTTTTTTAAAGGCTGTATGTAGGCTGGAGTGAATAGTTTAGAAGTGTTTTCAGTGACGGCGTCACTAAAAAAAGGGCTCTGTTGATTGGGGTTATGGAGTGTATGACTTCAGTTGCCAGCCGTTGCCGGTGTTGAGGGCTGAGATGTGTATCTGGGTAACAAGACTCTACATGTACAGGCATTTCAGAGAATGAGTTGTACTCTGCTTTCAGTCTGAGAGCCTCAAAACACGCACACACACACACACACACACACACACACACACACACACACACACACACGGTTTTAAATCTGATTAATTCTGAATGTTTTCCAGACCACAGCCAGGACTGTTGTTTTTGTTCATTTAAACAGAAGTCGTGACCTTAAGTGATGACACTTGTTTTTTCAGTTCCGCAGCTGCGTGTAGCTTCAAAGATCTGCTTCCCCCCCCGTCATCAC